>NC_138663.1:82352194-82620235 GCF_964273445.1 Streptopelia decaocto | reverse complement strand
GGGCTATGAGGCTGCCAAATACTGAGCCTTAGATGGCGATGGGGCTGCCAAATAGTGAGCCTTGGGGGGCGCTGGGGCTGCCAAATAGTGAGCCTTGGGGGGCTATGGGGTTGCCAAATACTGAGCCTTTCGGTGTGGTGAGTCTGCCAAATAGTGAGCCTGTCGGGGTGATGGGGCTGCCAAATAGTGAGCCTTGGGGGCTATGGGGCTGCCAAATAGTGAGCCTTGGGGGGCGAAGCGGCTGCCAAATAGTGATCCTTGGGGGGCTATGGGGCTGCCAAATAGTGAGCCTTTGCGGGGTTATGGTGCTGCCAAATAGTGAGCCTTGGGGGGCTATGAGGCTGCCAAATAGTGAGCCTTAGATGGCGATGGGGCTGCCAAATAGTGAGCCTTGGGGGGCGATGGGGCTTCCAAGTAGTGAGCCTTTGGGGGTGATGGGGCTGCCAAATAGTGAGCCTTGGCGGGCGATGGGGCTGCCAAATAGTGAGCCTTACATGGCGATGGGGCTGCCAAATAGTGAGCCTTTGTGGGGCTATGGGGCTGCCAAATAGTGAGCATTGGGGGGCTATGAGGCTGCCAAATAGTGAGCCTTGGGGGGCAATGGGGCTGCCAAATTGTGAGCCTTGTGGGGCTATGAGGCTGCCAAATACTGAGCCTTTCGGGGTGATGGGGCTGCCAAATAGTGAGCCTTGGGGGGCAATGGGGCTGCCAAATAGTGAGCCTTGGGGGCTATGGGGCTGCCAAATACTGAGCCTTTGGGGGCAAAGCGGCTGCCAAATAGTGAGCCTTGGGGGGCTATGGGGCTGCCAAATAGTGAGCATTTGCGGGGTGATGGTGCTGCCAAATAGTGAGCCTTGGGAAGCTATGGGGCTGCCAAATACTGAGCCTAGGTCACGCGATGGGGCTGCCAAATTGTGAGCCTTGGGTGGCTATGGGGCTGCCAAATATTGACCCTGTTGTGGACATGGGGCTGTCAAATAGTGAGCCTTGAGGAGCGAAGCGGCTGCCAAATAGTTAGCCTTGGGAGGCTATGGGGCTGCCAAATAGTGAGCCTTTGCGGGGCGATGGAGCTGCCAAATAGTGAGACTTGGGAAGCTATGGAGCTGCCAAATAGTGAGCCTTGGGGGGCTATGGGGTTGCCAAATAGTGAACATGGGGGGGCGAAGCGGCTGCCAAATAGTGAGCCTTGGGGGGCTATGGGGCTGCTAAATAGTGAGCCTTTTGGGGGCGATGGGGCTGCCAAATAGTGAGCCTTCGGGGGCTACAGGGCTGACAAATAGTGAGCCTTGGGGGGCTATGGTGCTGCCAAATAGTGAGCCTTGGGGGGCTATGGGGCTGCCAAATAGTGAGCCTTAGAGGGGCGATGGTGCTGCCAAATATGGAGACTTGGGGGGCTATGGGGCTGCCAAATAGTGAGACTGAGGGGGCCATGGTGCTGCTAAATAGTGAGCCTATTGGGGCGATGGGGCTGCCAAATAGTGAGCCTTTGGGGGTATGAAGCTGCCAAATAGTGAGTCTTTCGGGGTGATGGGGCTGCCAAATAGTGATTCTTTTGGGGGCGATGGGGCTGCCAAATAGTGAGCCTTTTTGGGTCGATGGGGCTGCCAAATAGTGAGCCTGGGGGGGCTATGGCGCTGCCAAATACTGAGCCTTGGAGGGCTATAGGGCTGCCAAATAGTGAGCCTTTGCAAGGCAATGGGGTGCCAAATAGTGATCCTTTGCGGGGCGATGGGGCTGCCAAATATTGAGCCTTGTGGGGCTATGGGGCTGCCAAATAGTGAACCTTGGGGGAACAAGAGGCTGCCAAATACTGAGCCTTACATGGCGATGGGGCTGCCAAATAGTGAGCCTATCGGGGTGATGGGGCTGCCAAATAGTGAGCCTTGGGTGGCGATGGGGCTGCCAAATACTGAGCCTTGGGGGGCGAAGCGGCTGCCAAATAGTGAGCCTTGGGGGGCTATGAGGCTGCCAAATAGTGAGCCTTTGCGGGGCGATGGTGCTGCCAAATAATGTGCCTTTGGGGGCGATGGGGCTGCCAAATAGTGAGCCTTTCAGGGTGATGGGGCTGCCAAAAAGTGAGCCTTGGGGGGCGTTGGGGCTGCCAAATAGTGAGCCTATTGGGGTGATGGGGCTGCCAAATAGTGAGCCTTTGCAGGGCGATGGGGTTGCCAAATAGTGAGCCTGTGGGGGCCATGGGGCTGCTAAATAGTGAGCCTATAGGGGCGCAGCGGCTGCCAAATAGTGAGCCTTGGGGGGCTATGAGGCTGCAAAATAGTGAGCCTTAGATGGCGATGGGGCTGCCCAATAGTGAGCCTTTGGGGCCTATGAGGCTGCCAAATAGTGAGCCTTGGGGAGCAATGGGGCTGCCAAATAGTGAGCCTTGGGGGGCTATGAGGCTGCCAAATACTTAGCCTTAGATGGCGATGGGGCTGCCAAATAGTGAGCCTTGGGGGGCGCTGGGGCTGCCAAATAGTGAGCCTTGGGGGGCTATGGGGTTGCCAAATACTGAGCCTTTCGGTGTGGTGAGTCTGCCAAATAGTGAGCCTGTCGGGGTGATGGGGCTGCCAAATAGTGAGCCTTGGGGGCTATGGGGCTGCCAAACAGTGAGCCTTGGGGGGCGAAGCGGCTGCCAAATAGTTAGCCTTGGGGGGCTATGGGGCTGCCAAATACTGAGCCTTTGCGGGGTTATGGTGCTGCCAAATAGTGAGCCTTGGGGGGCTATGAGGCTGCCAAATAGTGAGCCTTAGATGGCGATGGGGCTGCCAAATAGTGAGCCTTGGGGGGCGATGGGGCTTCCAAGTAGTGAGCCTTTGGGGGAGATGGGGCTGCCAAATAGTGAGCCTTGGCGGGCGATGGGGCTGCCAAATAGTGAGCCTTGGGGGGTGATGGGGCTTCCAAGTAGTGAGCCTTTGGGGGTGATGGGGCTGCCAAATAGTGAGCCTTGGCGGGCGATGGGGCTGCCAAATAGTGAGCCTTACATGGCGATGGGGCTGCCAAATAGTGAGCATTGGGGGGCTATGAGGCTGCCAAATAGTGAGCCTTAGGGGGCAATGGGGCTGCCAAATAGTGAGCATTGGGGGGCTATGAGGCTGCCAAATACTGAGCCTTTCGGTGTGGTGAGTCTGCCAAATAGTGAGCCTGTCGGGGTGATGGGGCTGCCAAATAGTGAGCCTTACATGGCGATGGGGCTGCCAAATAGTGAGCCTTGGGGGGCGATGGGGCTGCCAAATAGTGAGCATTGGGGGGCTATGAGGCTGCCAAATAGTGAGCCTTGGGGGGCAATGGGGCTGCCAAATAGTGAGCCTTGGGGGGCTATGAGGCTGCCAAATACTGAGCCTTACATGGCGATGGGGCTGCCAAATAGTGAGCCTTGGGGGGCGATGGGGCTGCCAAATAGTGAGCATTGGGGGGCTCTGAGGCTGCCAAATTGTGAGCCTTGTGGGGCTATGAGGCTGCCAAATACTGAGCCTTTCGGGGTGATGGGGCTGCCAAATAGTGAGCCTTGGGGGGCAAAGCGGCTGCCAAATAGTGAGCCTTAGGGGGCTATGGGGCTGCCAAATAGTGAGCATTTGCGGGGTGATGGTGCTGCCAAATAGTGAGCCTTGGGAAGCTATGGGGCTGCCAAATACTGAGCCTAGGTCACGCGATGGGGCTGCCAAAATGTGAGCCTTGGGTGGCTATGGGGCTGCCAAATATTGACCCTGTTGTGGACATGGGGCTGTCAAATAGTGAGCCTTGAGGAGCGAAGCGGCTGCCAAATAGTTAGCCTTGGGAGGCTATGGGTCTGCCAAATAGTGAGCCTTTGCGGGGCGATGGAGCTGCCAAATAGTGAGACTTGGGAAGCTATGGAGCTGCCAAATAGTGAGCCTTGGGGGGCTATGGGGCTCCCAAATAGTGAGGCTCGGGGGGCTATGGGGCTGCCAAATACTGAGACTTGGGGGGCTATGGGGCTGCCAAATAGTGAGCCTTGGGGGGCTATGGGGTTGCCAAATAGTGAACATGGGGGGGCGAAGCGGCTGCCAAATAGTGAGCCTTGGGGGGCTATGGGGCTGCTAAATAGTGAGCCTTTTGGGGGCGATGGGGCTGCCAAATAGTGAGCCTTCGGGGGCTACAGGGCTGACAAATAGTGAGCCTTGGGGGGCTATGGTGCTGCCAAATAGTGAGCCTTGGGGGGCTATGGGGCTGCCAAATAGTGAGCCTTAGAGGGGCGATGGTGCTGCCAAATAGCGAGACTTGGGGGGCTATGGGGCTGCCAAATAGTGAGACTGAGGGGGCCATGGTGCTGCTAAATAGTGAGCCTATTGGGGCGATGGGGCTGCCAAATAGTGAGCCTTTGGGGGTATGAAGCTGCCAAATAGTGAGTCTTTCGGGGTGATGGGGCTGCCAAATAGTGATTCTTTTGGGGGCGATGGGGCTGCCAAATAGTGAGCCTTTTTGGGTCGATGGGGCTGCCAAATAGTGAGCCTGGGGGGGCTATGGCGCTGCCAAATACTGAGCCTTGGAGGGCTATAGGGCTGCCAAATAGTGAGCCTTTGCAAGGCAATGGGGTGCCAAATAGTGATCCTTTGCGGGGCAATGGGGCTGCCAAATAGTGAGCCTTTGGAGGGCTATGGGGCTGCCAAATAGTGAACCTTGGGGGAACAAGAGGCTGCCAAATACTGAGCCTTACATGGCGATGGGGCTGCCAAATAGTGAGCCTTTGGGGGCGATGGGGATGCCAAATAGTGAGCCTTGGGGGGCTATGGGGCTACCAAATAGTGAGCCTTGGGGGTCTATGGGGCTGCCAAATAGTGAGCCTATCGGGGTGATGGGGCTGCCAAATAGTGAGCCTTGGGTGGCGATGGGGCTGCCAAATAGTGAGCCTTGGGGGGCGAAGCGGCTGCCAAATAGTGAGCCTTGGGGGGCTATGAGGCTGCCAAATAGTGAGCCTTTGCGGGGCGATGGTGCTGCCAAATAATGTGCCTTGGGGGGCTATTGGGCTGCCAAATAGTGAGCCTTGGGGGGCTATGGGGCTGCCAAATAGTGAGCCTTGGGGGGCTATGGGGCTGCCAAATACTGAGCCTTGGGGGGCTATGGGGCTGCTAAATAGTGTGCCTTGGGGGGCTATGGGGCTGCCAAATAGTGAGCCTTGGGGGGCTATGGGGCTGCTAAATAGTGTGCCTTGGGGTCTATGGGGCTGCCAAAGAGTGTGCATTTGGGGGCTATGGGGCTGCCAAATCATGAGCCTTTTGGGGCGATGGGGCTGCCAAAAAGTGAACCTTGGGGGGGCGAAGCGGCTGCCAAATAGTGAGCCTTAGGGTCTATAGGGCTGCCAAAGAGTGTGCCTTTGGGGGATATAGGGCTGCCAAATAGTGAGCCTTGGGGGCCATGGGACTGCCAAAAAGTGAGCCTTGGGGGGTCTATGGGGCTGCCAAATAGTGAGCCTTGGGGGGCGAAGTGGCTGCCAAATAGTTAGCCTATGGGGGGCTATGAGGCTGCCAAATAGTGAGCCTTTGCGGGGCGATGGTGCTGCCAAATAGTGTGCCTTGGGGGGCTATTGGGCTGCCAAATAGTGAGCCTTAGGGGCTATGGGGCTGCCAAATAGTGAGCCTTGGGGGGCTATGTGGCTGCCAAATACTGAGCCTTGGGGGGCTATGGGGCTGCTAAATAGTGCGCCTTGGGGGGCTATGGGGCTGCCAAATAGTGAGCGTTGGGGAGCTATGGGGCTGCCAAATAATGAGCCTTGGGGGGCTATGGGGCTGCCAAATAGTGAGCCTTTCGGGGTGATGGGGCTGCCAAATAGTGAGCCTCGGGTGCCGATGGGGCTGCCAAATAGTGAGCCTAGGTCACGCGATGGAGCTGCCAAATAGTGAGCCTTGGGTGGCTATGGGGCTGCCAAATATTGACCCTGTTAGGGGACATGGGGCTGTCAAATAGTGAGCCTTGAGGAGCGAAGCGGCTGCCAAATAGTTAGCCTTGGGGGGCTATGGGGCTGCCAAATAGTGAGCCTTTGCGGGGCGATGGAGCTGCCAAATAGTGAGCCTTGGGAAGCTATGGAGCTGCCAAATAGTGAGCCTTGGGGGGCTATGGGGCTCCCAAATAGTGAGGCTCGGGGGGCTATGGGGCTGCCAAATACTGAGACTTGGGGGGCTATGGGGCTGCCAAATAGTGAGCCTATTGGGGCTATGGGGTTGCAAAATAGTGAACCAGGGGGGGCGAAGCGGTTGCCAAATAGTGAGGCTTGGGGGGCTATGGGGCTGCCAAATAGTGAGGCTTTTAAGGGTAATGGGGCTGCCAAATAGTGAGCCTTCGGGGGCTACAGGGCTGACAAATAGTGAGCCTTGGAGGGCTATGGTGCTGCCAAATAGTGAGCCTTGGGGGTCTATGGGGCTGCCAAATAGTGAGCCTTGGGGGGCTATGGGGCTGCCAAATAGTGAGACTTGGGGGGCTATGGGGCTGCCAAATAGTGAGCCTCTGGGGGCCATGGGGCTGCTAAATAGTGAGCCTATTAGGGCGAAGTGGCTGCCAAATAGTGAGCCTTTGGGGAATATAAGGCTGCCAAATAGTGAGCCTTAGATGGCGATGGGGCTGCCAAATAGTGAGCCTTGAGGGGCGATGGGGCTGCCAAATAGTGAGCCTTTTCGGGGCAATGGGGCTGCCAAATAGTGAGCCTTGGGGGGCTATGGGGCTGCCAAATAGTGAGTCTATCGGGGTGATGGGGCTGCAAAATAGTGATTCTTTTGGGGGCGATGAGGCTGCCAAATAGTGAACCTTAAGGGGCTATGGGGCTGCCAAATAGTGAGTCTTGGGGGGGCTATATGGCTGCCAAATAGTGAGCCTGTTGGGGCCAAGGGGCTGCCAAATAGTGAGCCTTTGGGGGGCGAAGCGGCTGCCAAGTAGTGAGCCTTAGATGGCGATGGGGCTGGCAAATAGTGAGCCTTGGGGGGCAAAGCGGCTGCCAAATAGTGAACCTTTGGGGGCGAAGCGCCTGCTAAATACTGAGCCTTTGCGGGGCGATGGGGCTGCCAAATAATGAGTCTTGGGGGGCTATGGGCTGCCAAATAGTGAGCCTTGGGGGCCGAAGCGGCTGCCAAATAATGAACCTATGGGGGCGAAGCGGCTGCCAAATAGTGAGCCTTGGGGGGCTATGGGGCTGCCAAATAGTGAGCCTTTGGGGGGCGAGGGGGCTGCCAAATAGTGAGCCTTGGGGGGCTATGCAGCTGACAAATAGTGAGCCTTGGGGGGCTATGGGGCTGCCAAATAGTGAGCCTTTGGTTGGCGATGGGGCTGCCAAATAGTGAGCCTTGGCTTGCGATGGGGCTGCCAAATAGTGAGCCTTGGGAAGCTATGGGGCTGCCAAATACTGAGCCTAGGTCACGCGATGGGGCTGCCAAATTGTGAGACTTGGGTGGCTATGGGGCTGCCAAATATTGACCCTGTTGTGGACATGGGGCTGTCAAATAGTGAGCCTTGAGGAGCGAAGCGGCTGCCAAATAGTTAGCCTTGGGAGGCTATGGGGCTGCCAAATAGTGAGCCTTTGCGGGGCGATGGAGCTGCCAAATAGTGAGACTTGGGAAGCTATGGAGCTGCCAAATAGTGAGCCTTGGGGGGCTATGGGGCTCCCAAATAGTGAGGCTCGGGGGGCTATGGGGCTGCCAAATACTGAGACTTGGGGGGCTATGGGGCTGCCAAATAGTGAGCCTTGGGGGGCTATGCAGCTGACAAATAGTGAGCCTTGGGGGGCTATGGGGCTGCCAAATAGTGAGCCTTTGGTTGGCGATGGGGCTGCCAAATAGTGAGCCTTGGCTTGCGATGGGGCTGCCAAATAGTGAGCATTGGGGGTCTATGGGGCTGCCTAATAGTGAGCCTTGGGGGTCTATGGGGCTGCCAAATAGTGAGCCTATTGGGGCGAAGCGGCTGCCAAATAGTGAGCCTTGGGGGGCTATGAGGCTGCCAAATAGTGAGCCTGCGGGGGCGATGGGGCTGCCAAGTAGTGAGCCTTTGGGTGTGATGGGGCTGCCAAATAGTGTGCCTTTGCGGGGCGATGGGGCTGCCAAATAGTGAGCCTTGGGGGGCTATGGGGCTACCAAATAGTGAGCCTTTGCGGGGCGATGGGGCTGCCAAATAGTGAGCCTTGGGGGGCTATGGCGCTGCCAAATAGTGAGCCTTGGGGGCCAAGAGGCTGCCAAATACTGAGCCTTAGATGGCGATGGGGCTGCCAAATAGTGAGCCTTAGGTGGCGATGGGTCTGCCAAATAGTGAGCCTGAGGGGGCTATGGGGCTGCCAAATAGTGAGCCTTGGGGGGCTATAAGGCTGCCAAATAGTGAGCCTTTCGTGGTGATAGGGCTGCCAAATAGTGAGCCTTGGGTGGCGATGGGGCTGCCAAATAGTGAGCCTTGGGGGGCGAAACGGCTGCCAAATAGTGACCCTTTGGGGGCTATGACGCTGCCAAATAGTGAGTCTTTGCCGGGCGATGGTGCTGCCAAATAGTATGCCTTGGGGGGCTATTGGGCAGCCAAATAGTGAGCCTTGGGGGCTATGGGGCTGCCAAATAGTGATCCGTGGGGGGCTATGGGGCTGCCAAATACTGAGCCTTGGGGGGCTATGGGGCTGCTAAATAGTGCGCCTTGGGGGGCTATGGGGCTGCCAAATAGTGAAGCTTGGGGGGCGAAGCGGCTGCTAAATAGTGAGCCTTGGGGTCTATAGGGCTGCCAAATAGTGAGCCTTAGGGTCTATGGGGCTGCCAAAGAGTGTGCCTTTGGGGGCTATGGGGCTGCCAAATAGTGAGCCTTGGGGGGCGATGGGGCTGCCAAAAAGTTAGCCTTGGGGGGGCTATGGGGCTGCCAAATAGTGAAGCTTGGGGGGCGAAGCGGCTGCCAAATAGTGAGCCTTGGGGTCTATGGGGCTGCCAAAGAGTGTGCCTTTGGGGGCTATGGGGCTGCCAAATCGTGAGCCTTGGGGGGCCATGGGGCTGCCAAAAAGTGAACCTTGGGGGGGCGAAGCGGCTGCCAAATAGTGAGCCTTGCGGGGCTATGGGGCTGCCAAATAGTGAGCCTTTTAAGGGCAATGGGGCTGCTAAATAGTGAGCCTTCGGGGGCTACAGGGCTGACAAATAGTGAGCCTTGGAGGGCTATGGTGCTGCCAAATAGTGAGCCTTGGGGGGCTATAGGGCTGCCAAATAGTGAGCCTATGAGGGGCGATGGGGCTGCCAAATAGTGAGACTTGAGGGGCTATGGGGCTGCCAAATAGTGAGCCTGTGGGGGCCATGGGGCTGCTAAATAGTGAGCCTATTAGGGCGAAGTGGCTGCCAAATAGTGAGCCTTGGGGGGCTATGAGGCTGCCAAATAGTTAGCCTTAGATGGCGATGGGGCTGCCAAATAGTGATCCTTGAGGGGCGATGGGGCTGCCAAATAGTGAGCCTTTTCAGGGTGATGGGGCTGCCAAATAGTGAGCCTTGGGGGGCTATGGGGCTGCCAAATAGTGAGCCTTGGATGGGCCATGGGGCTGCCAAATAGTGAGCCTTGGGGGGCGAAGCGGCTGCCAAATAGTGAGCCTTGGGGGGCTATGGGGCTGCCAAATAGTGAGCCTTGCGGGGCGATGGTGCTGCCAAATAGTGAGCCTTGGGAAGCTATGGAGCTGCCAAATAGTGAGCCTTGGGGGGCTATGGGGCTGCCAAGTAGTGAGCCTTTGGGTGTGATGGGGCTGCCAAATAGTGTGCCTTGGGGGGCGATGGGGCTGCCAAATAGTGAGCCTTGGGGGGCTATGGGGCTACCAAATAGTGAGCCTTTGCCGGGCGATGGGGCTGCCAAATAGTGAGCCTGGGGGGGCTATGGCGCTGCCAAATAGTGAGCCTTGGGGGCCTATGGGGCTGCCAAATAGTGAGCCATTGCAAGGCAATGGGGCTGCCAAATAGTGAACCTTGGGGGGCAAAGCGGCTGCCAAATAGTGAGCCTTAGAGGGCTACGGGCTGCCAAATAGTGAACCTTTGGGGGCCAAGAGGCTGCCAAATACTGAGCCTTAGATGGCGATGGGGCTGCCAAATAGTGAGCCTTGGGGGGCGATGGGGATGCCAAATAGTGAGCCTTGGGGGGCGATGGGGCTACCAAATAGTGAGCCTTGGGGGGCTATGGGGCTGCCAAATAGTGAGCCTTTCGTGGTGATGGGGCTGCCAAATAGTATTTCTTGGGGGGCTATTGGGCTGCCAAATAGTGAGCCTTGGGGGGCTATGGGGCTGCCAAATAGTGAGCCTTGGGGGGCTATGACGCTGCCAAATAGTTAGCCTTTGCGGGGCGATGGTGCTGCCAAATAGTATTTCTTGGGGGGCTATTGGGCTGCCAAATAGTGAGCCTTGGGGGGCTATGGGGCTGCCAAATAGTGAGCCTTGGGGGGCTATGGGGCTGCCAAATAGTGATCCGTGGGGGGCTATGGGGCTGCCAAATACTGAGCCTTGGGGGGTTATGGGGCTGCTAAATAGTGCGCCTTGGGGGGCTATGGGGCTGCCAAATAGTGAAGCTTGGGGTCGAAGCGGCTGCCAAATAGTGAGCCTTGGGGTCTATAGGGCTGCCAAATAGTGAGCCTTGGGGTCTATGGGGCTGCCAAAGAGTGTGCCTATAGGGGCTATGGGGCTGCCAAATAGTGAGCCTTGGGGGGCGATGGGGCTGCCAAAAAGTTAGCCTTGGGGGGGCTATGGGGCTGCCAAATAGTGAAGCTTGGGGGGCGAAGCGGCTGCCAAATAGTGAGCCTTGGGGTCTATGGGGCTGCCAAAGAGTGTGCCTTTGGGGGCTATGGGGCTGCCAAATCGTGAGCCTTGGGGGGCCATGGGGCTGCCAAAAAGTGAACCTTGGGGGGGCGAAGCGGCTGCCAAATAGTGAGCCTTGGGGTCTATAGGGCTGCCAAATAGTGAGCCTTGGGGTCTATGGGGCTGCCAAAGAGTGTGCCTTTGGGGGATATGGGGCTGCCAAATAGTGAGCCTTGGGGGCGATGGGTCTGCCAAAAAGTGAGCCTTGGGGGTCTATGGGGCTGCCAAATACTGAGCCTTGGGGGGCTATGGGGCTGCCAAATAGTGAGCCTTGGGAAGCTATGAGGCTGCCAAATAGTGAGCCTTTGCGGGGCGATGGGGCTGCCATATAGTGTGCCTTGGGGGGCTATTGGGCTGCCAAATAGTGAGCCTTGGAGGGCTATGGGGCTGCCAAATAGTGAGCCTTGGGGTCTATGGGTCTGCCAAATACTGAGCCTTGGGGGGCGATGGGGCTGCTAAATAGTGCGCCTTGGGGGGCTATGGGGCTGCCAAATAGTGAGTTTATGGGGGGCAAAGCGGCTGCCAAAAGGTGAGCTTTGGGGGGCTATGGGGCTGCCAAATACTGAGCCTTTCCGGGGCGATGGGGCTGCCAAATATTGAACCTTGCGGGGTGATCAGGCTGCCAAATAGTGAGCCTTGGGGGGCTATGGGGCTGCCAAATACCGAGCCTTGGGAGCTATGGGGCTGCCAAATAGTGAGCCTTCGGGGGCGATGGGGCTGCCAAAGAGTGAACCTTGGGGGGCTATGGGGCTGCCAAATAGTGAGCCTAGGGGGGCAAAGCGGCTGCCAAATAGTGAGCCTTGGGGTCTATGGGGCTGCCAAATAGTGAGCCTTTGCGGGGCGATGGGGCTGCCAAATAGTGAGCCTGGGGGAGCTATGGCGCTGCCAAATAGTGAGCCTTGGAGGGCTATGGGGCTGCCAAATAGTGAGCCTTAGATGGCGATGGGGCTGCCAAATAGTGAGCCTTGGGGGGCTATGGGGCTGCCAAGTAGTGAGCCTTGGGGGGCTATGCGGCTGACAAATAGTGAACCTTTGGGGGCGAAGCGCCTGCCAAATACTGAGCCTTTGCGGGACGATGGGGCTGCCAAATAGTGAGTCTTGGAGGGCTATGGGCTGCCAAATAGTGAGCCTTGGGGGCCGAAGCGGCTGCCAAATAATGAACCTTTGGGGGCGAAGCGGCTGCCAAATAGTGAGCCTTGTGGGGCTATGGGGCTGCCAAATAGTGAACCTTAGGGGGCGAAGCGGCTGCCAAATACTGAGCCTTGGGGGGCTATCGGGCTGTCAAATAGTGAGCCTTTGGGGGGCGATGGGGCTGCCAAATAGTGAGCCTGGGGGGGCTATGGCGCTGCCAAATATTGATCCTTTAGGGGGCTATGGGGCTGCCAAATAGTGAGCCTTTGCAAGGCAATGGGGTTGCCAAATAGTGAACCTTGGGGGGCAAAGCGGCTGCCAAATAGTGAGCCTTGTAGGGCTATGGGGGTGCCAAATAGTGAACCTTTGGGGGCCAAGAAGCTGCCAAATACTGAGCCTTAGATGGCGATGGGGCTGCCAAATAGTGAGCCTTGGGGGGCGATGGGGCTGCCAAATAGTGAGTCTTTCGGGGTGATGGGGCTGCCAAATAGTGATTCTTTTGGGGGCGATGGGGCTGCCAAATAGTGAGCCTTTTCTCGGCGATGGGGCTGCCAAATAGTGAATTTGGGGGGGCTATGGGGCTGCCAAATTGTGAGCCTGTTGGGGCCATGGGGCTGCCAAATAGTGAGCCTTGGGGGGCGAAGCGGCTGCCAAATAGTGAGCATTGGGGGGCTATGGGGCTGCCAAATAGTGAGCCTTGCGGGGCGATGATGCTGCCAAATAGTGAGCCTTGGGGGGCTATGGGGCTGCCAAATAGTGAGCCTTGGGGGGCTATGGGGCTGCCAAGTAGTGAGCCTTAGATGGCGATGGGGCTGCCAAATAGTGAGCCTTGTGGGGTGAAGCGGCTGCCAAATAGTGAACCTTTGGGGGCGAAGCGCCTGCCAAACACTGAGCCTTTGCGGGACGATGGGGCTGCCAAATAGTGAGTCTTGGGGGGCTATGGGCTGCCAAATAGTGAGCCTTGGGGGCTATGGGGCTGCCAAAATGTGAGCCTTGGGGGGCGAAGCAGCTGCCAAATAGTGAAATTTGCGGGCGAAGCGGCTGCCAAGTAGTGAGCCTTGGGGGGCTATGGGGCTGCCAAATAGTGAACCTTAGGGGGCGAAGCGGCTGCCAAATAGTGATCCTTGGAGGGCTATGAGGCTGCCAAATACTGAGCCTTAGATGGCCATGGGGCTTCCAAATAGTGAGCCTTGGGGGGTGATGGTGCTGCCAAATAGTGATCCTTGGGGGGCTATGGGGCTGCCAAATAGTGAGCCTTGGGGGGCTATGGGGCTGCCAAATAGTGAGCCTTTCAATGTGATGGGTCTGCCAAATAGTGAGTCTAGGGTGGCTATGGGGCTGCCAAATAGTGACCCTGTTGGGGACATGGGGCTGCCAAATAGTGAGCCTTTGGGAGCGAAGCGGCTGCCAAATAGTTAGCCTTGGGGGGCTATAGGGCTGCCAAATAGTGAGCCTGTTGGGGCCAAGGGGCTGCCAAATAGTGAGCCTTGGGAAGCTATGGTGCTGCCAAATAGTGAGCCATGGGGGGATATGGGGCTCCCAAATACTGAGGCTCGGGGGGCTATGGGGCTGCAAATACTGAGACTTGGGGGGCTATGGGGCTGCCAAATAGTGAGCCTTCGGGGGCTATGGGGCTGCCAAATAGTGAGCCTTTTGGGGGCGATGGGGCTGCCAAATGGTGAGCCTTCGGGGGCTACAGGGCTGACAAATAGTGAGCCTTGGGGGGCTATGGGGCTGCCAAATAGTGAACCTATGAGAAGCGATGGGGCTGCCAAATAGTGAGATTTGGGGGGCTATGGGGCTGCCAAATAGTGAGCCTGTGGGGGCCATGGGGCTGCTAAATAGTGAGCCTATTAGGGCAAAGTGGCTGCCAAAGAGTGTGCCTTTGGGGGCTATGAGGCTGCCAAATAGTGAGCCTTTTCAGGGCGATGGGGCTGCCAAATAGTGAGCCTTGGGGGGCTACGGGGCTGCCAAATAGTGAGTCTTTCGGGGTGATGGGGCTGCCAAATAGTGATTCTTTTGGGGGCGATGGGGCTGCCAAATAGTGAGCCTAGGTGGCGCGATGGGGCTGCCAAATAGTGAGCCTTGGGGGGCTATGGGTCTGCCAAACAGTGAGCCTGTTGGGGCCATGGGGCTGCCAAATAGTGATCCTTGGGGTGCTATGGGGCTGCCAAATAGTGAGCCTTGGGGGGCTATGGGGCTGGCAAATAGTGAGCCTTGGGGGGCGAAGCGGCTGCCAAATAGTGAGCCTTGGGAAGCTATGGAGTTTCTATAGGGCTGCAAAATAGTGAGCCTTGCGGTCTATGGGGCTGCCAAAGAGTGTGCCTGTGGGGGCTATGGGGCTGCCAAATAGTGAGCCTTGGGGGGCGATGGGGCTGCCAAAAAGTGAACCTTAGGGGGGCGAAGCGGCTGCCAAATACTGAGCCTTGGGGTCTATGGGGCTGCCAAATAGTGAGCCTTGGGGTCTATGGGGCTGCCAAAGAGTATGCCTTTGGGGGCTATGGGGCTGCCAAATAGTGAGTCTTGGGGTCTATAGGGCTGCCAAATAGTGAGCCTTGGGGTCTATGGGGCAGCCAAATAGTGTGCCTTTGGGGGCTATGGGGCTGCCAAATAGTGAGCCTTGGGGGCGAAGCGGCTGCCAAATAGTGAGCCTTGGGGGGCTATGAGGCTGCCAAATAGTGAGCCTTTGCGGGGCGATGGTGCTGCCAAATAGTGTGCCTTGGGGGGCTGTTGGGCTGCCAAATAGTGAGCCTTTTGGGGGCGATGGGGCTGCCAAATAGTGAGCCTTTTGGGGGCGTTGGGGCTGCCAAATAGTGAGCCTTCGGGAGCTACAGGGCTGACAAATAGTGAGCCTTGGGGGGCTATGGTGCTGCCAAATAGTGAGCCTTGGGGGGCTATGGGGCTGCCAAATAGTGAGCCTTTGAGGGGCGATGGGGCTGCCAAATAGTGAGACTTGGGGGGCTATGGGGCTGCCAAATAGTGAGCCTGTGGGGGCCATGGGGCTGCTAAATAGTGAGCCTATTAGGGAGAAGTGGCTGCCAAATAGTGAGCCTTGGGGGGCTATGAGGCTGCCAAATAGTGAGCCTTAGATGGCGATGGGGCTGCCAAATAGTGAGCCTATGGGCTATGGGGCTGCCAAATAGTGAACCTTGGGGGGCTATGGGGCTGCCAAATAGTGAGCATTGGGGGGCTATAGGGCTGCCAAATAGTGAGCCTTGGGGGGCCACGGGGCTGCCAAATAGTGAGCCTTGGGGGGCGAAGCGGCTGCCAAATAGTGAGCATTGGGGGGCTATGGGGCTGCCAAATAGTGAGCCTTGCGGGGCGATGGTGCTGCCAAATAGTGAACCTTGGGGGGCGAAGCGGCTGCCAAATAGTGAACCTTTGGGAGCGAAGCGCCTGCCAATTACTGAGCCTTTGCGGGGCGATGGTGCTGCCAAATAGTGAGCCTTGGGAAGCTATGGGGCTGCCAAATAGTGAGCCTTAGATGGCGATGGGGCTGCCAAATAGTGAACCTTGGGGGGCGAAGCGGCTGCCAAATAGTGAACCTTTGGGGGCGAAGCGCCTGCCAAATACTGAGCCTTTGCGGGGCGATGGGGCTGCCAAATAGTGAGTCTTGGGGGGCTATGGGCTGCAAAATAGTGAGCCTTGGGGGCTATGGGGCTGCCAAATAGTGAGCCTTGAGGGGCGAAGCGGCTGCCAAATAGTGAACATTTGGGGGCGAATCGCCTGCCAAGTAGTGAGCCTTGGGGGGCTATGGGGCTTCCAAATAGTGAACCTTAGGGGGCGAAGCGGCTGCCAAATACTGAGCCTTGGGGGGCTATAAGGGTGCCAAATAGTGAGCCATGGGGGGCTATGGGGCTGCCAAATAGTGAGCCTTGGGAGGCGAACTTGCTGCCAAATTGTGAGCCTTAGGGGGCTATGGGCCTGCCAAATAATGAGCCTTTGGTTGGCGATGGGGCTGCCAAATAGTGAGCCTTGTCCTGCAATGGGGCTGCCAAATAGTGAGCCTTGGGGGGCTATGCAGCTGCCAAATACTGAGCCTTGGGGTCTATGGGGCTGCCTAATAACGAGCCTGTGGGGGCCATGGGGCTGCTAAATAGTGAGCCTATTGGGGCGAAGCGGCTGCCAAATAGTGAGCCGTGGGGGGCTATGAGGCTGCCAAATAGTGAGACTTTCGGGGCTATGGAGCTGCCAAATAGTGAGCTTTGGGGGGCGATGGGGCTGCCAATTAGTGAGCCTTTGGGGGTGATGGGGCTGCCAAATAGTGAGCCTTGGGGGTCGATGTGGCTGCCAAATAGTGAGCCTTGGGGGGGCGATGGGGCTGCCAAATAGTGAGCCTTTCGGGGTGATGGGGCTGCCAAATAGTGAGCCTTGAGGGGCTAGGGGGCTGCCAAATAGTGAGCCTGTGGGGGCCATGGGTTTGCTAAATAGTGAGCCTATTGGGGCGAAGCGGCTGCCAAATAGTGAGCCTTGGGGGGCTATGAGGCTGCCAAATACTGAGCCTTAGACGGCGATGGGGCTTCCAAATAGTGAGCCTTGGGGGGTGATGGGGCTGCCAAATAGTGAGCCTTGGGGGGCTATGGGGCTGCCAAATAGTGAGCCTTGGGGGGCTATGGGGCTGCCAAATAGTGAGCCTTTCAAGGTGATGGGTCTGCAAAATAGTGAGCCTTGGGTGGCGATAGGACTGCCAAATAGTGAACCTAAGTCACGCGATGGGGCTGCCAAATAGTGAGTCTTGTATGGCTATGGGGCTGCCAAATAGTGACCCTGTTGGGGATATGGGGCTGCCAAATAGTGAGCCTTGGGGAGCGAAGCGGCTGCCAAATAGTTAGCCTTGGGGGGCTATGGGGCTGCCAAATAGTGAGCCTTTGCGCGGCGATGGAGCTGCCAAATAGTGAGCCTTGGGAAGCTATGGGGCTGCCAAATTGTGAGCCATGGGGGGCTATGGGGCTGCAAATACTGAGACTTGGGGGACTATGGGGCTGCCAAATAGTGAGCCTTGGGGGGCTATGGGGTTGCCAAATAGTGAACCTAAGGGGGCGAAGCGTCTGCCAAATAGTGAGCCTTGGGGGGCTATGGGCCTGCCAAATAGTGAGCCTTTTGGGGGCGATGGGGCTGCCAAATGGTGAGCCTTCGGGGGCTACAGGGCTGACAAATAGTGAGCCTTTGCGGGGCGATGGGGCTGCCAAATAGTGAGCCTTGGGGGGCTATGGGGCTGCCAAATAGTGAGCCTTTGAGGGGCGAAAGGGCTGCCAAATAGTGAGATTTGGGGGGCTATGGGGCTGCCAAATAGTGAACCTGTGGGGGCCATGGGGCTGCTAAATAGTGAGCCTATTGGGGAGAAGTGGCTGCCAAATAGTGAGCCTTGGGGGGCTATGAGGCTGCTAAATAGTGAGCCTTAGATGGCGATGGGGCTGCCAAATAGTGAGCCTAGGGGGGCTATGGGGCTGCCAAATAGTGAGTCTTTCGGGGTGATGGGGCTGCCAAATAGTGATTCTTTTCGAGGCGATGGGGCTGCCAAATAGTGAGCCTCGGTGGCGCGATGGGGCTGCCAAATAGTGAGCCTTGGGGGGCTACGGGGCTGCCAAATAATGAGCCTGTTGGGGCGATTGGGCTGCCAAATAGTGAGCCTTGGGTGGCGAAGCGGCTGCCAGATAGTGAGCCTTGGGGGGCTATGGGGCTGCCAAATAGTGAGCCTTGGGGGGCGAAGCGGCTGCCAAATAGTGAGCCTTGGGAAGCTATGGGGCTGCCAAATAGTGAGCCTTGGGGGGCTATGGGGCTGCCAAATAGTGAGCCTTGGGGGGCTATGGGGCTGCCAAATAGTGAGCCGTGGGGGGCTATGAGGCTGCCAAATAGTGAGTCTAGGGGGGCTATGTGGCTGCCAAATAGTGAACCCTGGGGGGGCTAAGCGGCTGCCAGATAGTGAGCCTTGGGGGGCTATGGGGCTGCCAAATAGTGAGCCTTGGGGGGCGAGGAGGCTGCCAAATAGCGAGCCTTGGGGGCGAAAGCGGATGCCAAATAGTGAGCCTTGGGGGGCTATGGGGCTGCCAAATACTGAGCCTTGGGGTCTATGGGGCTGCCTAATAGTGAGCCTATAGGGGCCATGGGGCTGCTAAATAGTGAGCCTATTGGGGCGAAGCGGCTGCCAAATAGTGAGCCTTGGGGGGCTATGAGGCTGCCAAATAGTGAGCCTTGGGGGGCTATGGGGCTGCCAAATAGTGAGCCTTGGGGGGCGATGGGGCTGCCAAGTAGTGAGCCTTTGGGGGTGATGGGGCTGCCAAATAGTGAGCCTTGGGGGGCGATGGGGCTGCCAAATAGTGAGCCTTGGGGGGCTATGGGGCTGCCAAATAGTGAGCCTTGAGGGGTGATGAGGCGGCCAAATAGTGAGCCTTAGGTGGCGATGGGGCTGCAAAATAGTGAGCCTTGGTGGGCTATGGGGCTGCCAATTAGTGAGCCTTGGGAAGTGATGAGGCTGCCAAATAGTGAGCCTTGGGGGGCGATGGGGCTGCCAAATAGTGACCCTGTTTGGGACATGGGGCTGCCAAATAGTGAGCCTTGGGGGGCTATGGGGCTGACAAATAGTGAGCCTTGGGGGGCTATGGCGTTGCCAAATAGTGAACATTGGGGTGCTACGGGGCTGCCAAATAGTGAGCCTTGGGGGGCTACGGGGCTGCCAAATAGTGAGCCTTCGGTGGCGATAATGCTGCCAAATAGTGAGCCTTAGGAGGCTATGGGGCTGCCAAATAGTGATCCGTTGAGGGGCGATGGGGCTGCCAAATAGTGAGCCTTGGGGGGCTATGGGGCTGCCGAATAGTGAGCCTGTGGGGGCCATGGGGCTGCTAAATAGTGAGCCCATTGGGGCGAAGCGGCTGCCAAATTGTGAGCCTTGGGGGGCTATGAGGCTGCAAAATAGTGAGCCTTAGATGGCGATGGGGCTGACAAATAGTGAGCCTTGGGGGGCGATGGGGCTGCCAAATAGTGAACCTTTGCGGGGCAATGGGGTTGCCAAATAGTGAGCCTTACGGGGTGATGGGGCTGCCAAATAGTGAGTCTTTCTGGGTGATGGGGCTGCCAAATAGTGATTCTTATGGGGGCGATGGGGCTGCCAAATAGTTAGCCTTGGGGGGCTATGGGGCTGCCAAGTAGTGAGCCTTTGTGGGGCGATGGTGCTGCCAAATAGTGAGCCTTGGGAAGCTATGGGGCTGCCAAATAGTGAGCCTTGGGGGGCTATGGGGCTTCCAAATACTGAGCCTTGGGGTCTATGGGGCTGCCTAATAGTGAGCCTTAGATGGCAATGGGGCTGCCAAATAGTGAGCCTTGGGGGGCTATGGGGCTGCCAAGTAGTGAGCCTTTGGGGGTGATGGGGCTGCCAAATAGTGAGCCTTGGGGGGCGATGGGGCTGCCAAATAGTGAGCCTTGTGGGGGCGATGGGGCTGCCAAATAGTGAGCCTTCTGGGGCTACGGGGCTGACAAATAGTGAGCCTTGGGGGGCTATGGTGCTGCCAAATAGTGAGCCTTGGGGGGCTATGGGGCTGCCAAATAGTGATCCTTTGAGGGGCGATGGGGCTGCCAAATAGTGAGCCTTGGGGGGCTATGGGGCTGCCAAATAGTTAGCCTGTGGGGGCCATGGGGCTGCTACATAGTGAGCCTATTGGGGCGAAGCGGCTGCCAAATAGTGAGCCTTGGGGGGCTATGGTGCTGCCAAATAGTGAGCCTTGGGGGGCTATGAGGCTGCCAAATAGTGAGCCTTTGCGTGGCAATGGGTCTGCCAAATAGTTAACCTTGGGGGGCGAAGCGGCTGCCAAATAGTGAGCCATGGAGGGCTATGGGGCTGCCAAATAGTGAACCTTGGCGGGCGAAGCGGCTGCCAAATAGTGAGCCTTGGGGGGCTATAGGGCTGCCAAATAGTGATTCTTTTGGGGGTGATGGGGCTGCCAAATAGTTATTCTTTTGGGGGCGATGGGGCTGCCAAATAGTGAGCCTTGGGGAGGCTATGGGTCTGCCAAATAGTGAGCCTTGGGAGGCTATGGGGCTATTAAATAGTGAGCCTTTGCGGGGTAATGGGGCTGCCAAATAGTGAGCCTTTGGAGGGCGAAGCTGCTGCCAAATAGTGAGCCTTGTAGGGCTATCAGGCTGCCAAATAGTGAACCTTGGGGGGCGAAGCGGCTGCCAAATAGTGGGCCTTTAGGGGGCGAAGCGGCTGCCAAACAGTGATTCTTTTGGGGGCGATGGGGCTGCCACATAGTGGTTCTTTTGGGGGCTATGGGGCTGCCAAATAGTGAGCCTTGGGGGGCTACGGGGCTGCCAAATAGTGAGCCTTGGGAAGCTATGGGGCTGCCAAATAGTGAGCCTTTGGGGGGCCATGGGACTGCCAAATAGTGAGCCTAGGGGTTGAAGCGGCTGCCGAATAGTGATACTTGCGGGGCGATGGGGCTGCCAAATAGTGAGCCTTGGTGGGCGATGGGGCTGCTAAATAATAGGCCTTGGGGGGGCTATGGGGCTGCCAAATAGTGAGCCTGGGGGGGCTATGGGGCTGCCAAATACTGAGCCTTGGGGGGCGAAGCGGCTGCAAAATAGTGAGCCTTGGGGGGCTATGGGGCTGCCAAATAGTGAGCCTTTGGGGGGCCATGGGGCTGCGAAATAGTGAGCCTTGGGGGGCGAAGCGGCTGCCAAATAGTGAGCCTTTGGGGGGCTATTGGTCTGCCAAATAGTGATCCTTTAGGTGCCCATGGGGCTGCCAAAGAGTGAGCCTTTGGGGAACAATGGGGCTGCCAAATAGTGAGCCTTGGGGGGCTATGGGGCTGCCAAATAGTGTGCCTTGGGTGGCAATGGGGCTGCCAAATAGTGAGACTTCGGGGTCTATAAGGCTGCCAAATAGTGTGCCTTGGGGGCTATGTGGCTGCTAAATTGTGAACCTTTGCGGGGTGATGGGGCTGCCAAATGGTGAACCTTGGGGGGCGAAGCGGCTGCCAAATAGCAAGCCTTGGAGGGCTATGGGGCTGTCAAATAATGAACCTTGGGCGGCGAAGCGGCTGCTAAGTAGTGAGCATTGGGGGGATATGCGGCTGCCAAATAGTGGTTCTCTTGGGGGCGATGAGGCTGCCAAATAGTGATTCTTTTGGGGGCGATGGGGCTGCCAAATAGTGAGCCTTGTGGGGCGAAGCGGCTTCCAAATAGTGAGCCTTGGGGGGCTATGGGGCTGCCAAATAGTGAGCCTTGGGGGGGCCATGGGGCTGCCAAATAGTGAGCCTTGCGGGGCGAAGCGGCTGCCAAATAGTGAGCCTTGGGGGGCTATGGGGCTGCCAAATAGTGAGCCTTGGGGGGCTATGGGGCTGCCAAATAGTGAGCCTTTGGGGGGCGAAGCGGCTGCCAAATAGTGAGCCTTGGGGGGCTATGGGGCTGCCAAATAGTGAGCCTTGGGGGGCTATGGGGCTGCCAAATAGTGAGCCTTGGGGAGCTATGGGGCTGCCAAATATTGAGCCTTGTGGGGCTATGGGGCTGCCAATAGTGCGTCTTGGAGGGCGATGGGGCTGCCAAATAGTGAACCTTAGGGGGCGAATCGGCTGCCAAATAGTGAGTCTTGGGGGGCTATGGGGCTGCCAAATAGTGAGCCTTGTGAGGCTATAAGGCTGCCAAATAATTAGCCTTGGGGGGCGATGGGGCTGCTAAATAGTGAACCTTGGGGGGCGAAGCGGATGCCAAATAGTTAGCCTTGGGGGGCTATGGGGCTGCCAAATAGTTAACCTAGGGGGGCGAGGCGGCTGCCATATAGTGAGCCTTTGGGGACTATAAGGCTGCCAAATAGTGAGCCTTGGGGGGCTATGGGGCTGAAGAATAGTGAGCCTTTGGGGCTATGGGGCTGCCAAATTGTGAGCCTTGTGGGGCGATGGGGCTGCCAAATAGTGAGCCTTGGGGGGCGAAGGGGCTGCCAAATAGTAGGCCTTGGGGGGGCCTTGGGGCTGCCAAATAGTGAGCCTTTTGGGGGCGAAGCGGCTGCCAAATAGTGAGCTTTGAGGGGCTATGGGGCTGCCAAATAGTGAGCCTTTTGGGGGCGATGGGGCTGCCAAATAGTGAGCCTTGGAGAGCGATGGGGCTGCCAAATAGTGAGCCTTTGGGGGGCTATGGGGCTACCAAATAGTGAGCCTCGGAAGCGATGGGGCTGCCAAATAGTGAGCCTTGGAGAGCGATGGGGCTGCCAAATATTGAGCCTTGTGGGGCTATGGGGCTGCCAAATAGTGCGTCTTGGAGGGCGATGGGGCTGCCAAATAGTGAACCTTAAGGGCGAATAGGCTGCCAAATAGTGAGTCTTTGGGGGCTATGGGTCTGCCAAATAGTGAGCCTTGTGAGGCTATAAGGCTGCCAAATAGTTAGCCTTGGGGGGCGATGGGGCTGCTAAATAGTGAACCTTAGGGGGCGAAGCGGATGCCAAATAGTTAGCCTTGGGGGGCTATGGGGCTGCCAAATAGTTAACCTTGGGGGGCGAGGCGGCTGCCAAATAGTGAGCCTTTAGGGGGCTATAAGGCTGCCAAATAGTGAGCCTTGAGGGGCCATGGGGCTGCCAAATAGTGAGCCTTGGGGGGCTATGGGGCTGCCAAATAGTGAGCCTTGGGGGGCTATGGGGCTGCCAAATATTGAGCCTTGTGGGGCTATGGGGCTGCCAAATACTGCTCCTTGGAGGGCGATAGGGCTGCCAATTAGTGAACCTTAGGGGGCGAATCGGCTGCCAAATAGTGAGCCTTGGGGGACTATGGGGCTGCCAAATAGTGAGCCTCAGAAGCGATGGGGCTGCCAAATAGTGAGCCTTGGAGAGCGATGGGGCTGCCAAATATTGAGCCTTGTGGGGCTATGGGGCTGCCAAATAGTGCGTCTTGGAGGGCGATGGGGCTGCCAAATAGTGAACCTTAGGGGGCGAATCAGCTGCCAAATAGTGAGTCTTGGGGGGCTATGGGTCTGCCAAATAGTGAGCCTTGTGAGGCTATAAGGCTGCCAAATAGTTAGCCTTGGGGGGCGATGGGGCTGCTAAATAGTGAACCTTGGGGGGCGAAGCGGATGCCAAATAGTTAGCCTTGGGGGGCTATGGGGCTGCCAAATAGTTAACCTTGGGGGGCGAGGCGGCTGCCAAATAGTGAGCCTTTAGGGGGCTATAAGGCTGCCAAATAGTGAGCCTTGGGGGGCTATGGGGCTGCCAAATAGTGAACCTTGGGGGGCTATGGGGCTGTCAAATTGTGAGCCTTGGGGGGCTATGGGGCTGCCAAACACTGCGCCTTGGAGGCCGATAGGGCTGCCAGTTAGTGAACCTTAGGGGGCGAATCGGCTGCCAAATAGTGAGCCTTGGGGTCTATGGGGCTGCCAAATAGTGAGCCTTGGGGGGCAAAGCGGCTGCCAAATAGTGAGCCTTTGTGGGGCTATGGGGCTGCTAAATAGTGATCCTTTGCCGGGCGATTGGGCTGCCAAATAGTGAGCCTTGGGGGGCGATGGGGTTGCCAAATAGTAGGCCTTGTGGGGGCTATGGGGCTGCCAAATAATGAGCCTGAGGGGGCTATGGGGCTGCCAAATAGTGAGCCTGGGGGGGTTATGGGGCTGCCAAATAGTGAGCTTTGGGGGGGTGTCCTGGTTTTGTTAAAAACAAGTTTCTCTTTCAATGAATTTTGCCTGTCAGCTAAAGCCTTCATATTAACTACACTTTCCTTGAGAACCAGACCCATGTTTTGGTAAACCTAGCAATGGAATGCAAACATATTGATAAGCATGGATGGACATCTCGCGAGAGGGACGACGAGGAAAAAGTGACCAAGAAACTGGCCAACTGTGTATAACATTCCATTCACTTGAATACTTCATATAAAAGTGGGAGATCACGAGGATCTCGTCCCTTTTTTCCTTATGGCTGACATTAGGAGAGGATCTTGCTACTCATCCCTGAGAACTGAGGCCTAGTGACAGACTGAATCCAGCTCCACTTGGTTGCAGAGTCTAATCCAGGACTTTGGGTGCCGGCTCTGCAGTTGCTGAGACTTTCAAGATTGGTTTTGTATATTTTGTATTATTTTCTCTATTCTTATTAGTAGCCTTAGTAAAACATCTTTAATTTTTCCAACTCTCTTCTCTCTGTCCTTCTTTCCCTCCCGATCGCCTGTGCTGAGTGGAAGGGGGAAGAGGGAGGGGCAAAAGGGGGAAGTGGCGGGGAGAGGGGGTTAACAATACATCTGCCAGGGTTTTATTGTCACCCCGCAATCTTAACCCTCTACAGGGGGCTATGGGGCTGCCAAATAGTGAGCCTTTGGGGGGCTATGGGGCTGCCAAATAGTGAGCCTTGGGGGGCTATGGGGCTGCCAAATAGTGAGCCTTTTGGGGCTATGGGGCTGCCAAATAGTGAGCTATAGGGGGATATGGGGCTGCCAAATAGTGAGCCTTGGGGGGCTATGGGGCTGGATAGCCCTTGCCCCGAACAGAACTTTACCCCCCTCCCTGCGGTTCCCAGCCACTTCCGAGCACCCCAGCCTCCACTTAGCTTTCAGAGGGCCAAGAGACTGAATCCATCTTCCACGGATGAAAACACCACCTGCACCGATAGGGATATTCCAGGATCGCGGCTTCCTCCTCAACGTCTGCAGCAACACAAGAAAACACACGTCGACTAAGCAGAGCAAACACACAGTATAAAGGCACAAGGCACATCTTTCCCCCCACACCACACATTAAGAATCCCAACTGGAGTTTTAGAGATTTTGACGTGATAGTGTCAAAATCTTATAGGTGATTTGGAAATTCTCCTCAGAATTTAAAATGTTTCACCGGGATTTCCAAAATGTTGAAGGGAACTCCAAACGTACCAACATTGATTTTAAGAATCTCAACTGTCGTTTTAAAGATTTTGACGTGAAAGTGTATAACTCTTATCGGCGATTTGGAAATTTTCCTGAGAATTTAAAATATTTCACCAGGATTTCCAAGATGTTGAAGGGAACTCCAAACATGTCAACATTGATTTTAAGAATCTCAACTGGAGTTTTAGAGATTTTGACGTGAAAGTGTCAAAATCCTGTCGGGGATTTGGAAAACTTTGCGAGAATGTAAAAAGTTTCAGTGGGATATCCAAAATGTGGAGGGGATCTCCAAACATACCAACATTGATTTTAAGACTCTCCACTGGAGATTTAGAGATTTTGACGTGAAAGTGTCAAAATCTTATCGGTGATTTGGAAATTCTCCTGAGAATTTAAAATGTTTCACTGGGATTTCCAAAATTTTGAAGGGGACGCCAAACATGTCAACCTTTTTTTTTAGAATCTCAACTGGAGTTTTAGACATTTTGACGTGGAAGTGTCAAAATCTTGTCGGGGATTTGGAAAATTTCCTCAGAATGTAAAAGGTTTCACGGGGATTTCCAAAATGTTGAAGGGAACTCCAAAGGTAGCAACATTGATTTTAAGAATCTCAACTGGAGTTTTAGAGATTTTGACGTGATAGTGTATAACTCTTATCGGGGATTTGGAAATTTTCCTGAGAATTTAAAATATTTCACCGGGATTTCCAAGATGTTGAAGGGAACTCCAAACATGTCAACATTCATTTTAAGAATCTCCACTGGAGTTTTAGAGATTTTGACGTGAAAGTGTAAAAATCTTGTCGGGGATTTCGAAAACTTTCCGAGAATGTAAAAAGTTTCACCGGGATTTCCAAAATGTTGAAGGGAAATTCAAACATGTCAACATTGATTTTAAGAATCTCAAATGGAGTTTTAGAGATTTTGACGTGAAAGTGTCAAAATCCAGTCGGGGATATGGACAACTTTGCGAGAGTGTGAAAAGTTTCACAGGGATTTCCAAAATGTTGAAGGGAACACCAAACATACCAACATGGATTTTAACAATCTCAGCTGGAGTTTTAGAGATATTCACGTGAAAGTGTCAAAATCTTATCGGGGATTTATAAAATTTTGCGAGAATGTACAAATTTTCACCGGGATTTCCAAAATGTTGAAAAGATCTCCAAATATACCAACATTGATTTTAAGAATCTCAACTAGAGTTTTAAAGATTTTGACGTGAAAGTGTATAACTCTTATCAGGGATTTGAATATTTTCCTCAGAATTTAAAATATTTGACCGGGATTTCCAAAATTTTGAAGGGAACTCCAAACATGTCAACATTGATTTTAAGAATCTCAACTAGAGTTTTAGACACTTTGACGTGAACGTGTAAAAATCCTGTCAGGGATATGGAAAACTTTTCGAGAGTCTGAAAAGTTTGACAGGGATGTCCAAAATGTTGAAGGGAAATCCAAACATACCAACATTGATTTTAAGAATCTCAACTGGAGTTTTAGAGATTTTGACGTGGAAGTGTCAAAATCCTGTCGGAGATTTGGAAAACTTTTCGAGATTGTAAAAAGTTTCACTGGGATATCCAAAATGGGGAGGGGAACTCCAACATACCAACATTGATTTTAAGAATCTCAACTGGAGTCTTAGAGATCTTGACGTGAAAGTGTCAAAATCTTGTCGGGGATATGGAAAACTTTGCGAGAATTTAAAAAGTTTCACTGGGATATCCAAAATGTTGAAAGGTACTCTAAACATGTCAACACTGCTTTTAAGAATCTCAGATGGAGTTTTAGAGATTTTGACGTGAAAGTGTACAAATGCTTCATTGATGTAGGAAACATCGCGAGACTGTATAAAAGTTTCACCGGGATTTCCAAAATGTTGAAGGGAACTACAAATATACCAACATTGATTTTAAGAATCTCAACTAGAGTTTTAAAGATTTTGACGTGTAAGTGTAAAACTCTTATCAGGGATTTGAATATTTTCCTGAGAATCTAAAATATTTCACCGGGATTTCCAAGATGTTGAAGGGAACTCCAAACATGTTAACATTGATTTTAAGAATCTCAACTGGAGTTTTAGAGATTTTGACGTGAAAGTGTAAAATTCGTGTCGGGGATTTATAAAACTTTGCGAGAATGTACAAATTTTCACCGGGATTTCCAAGATGTTGAAGGGAACGCCAAATATACCAACATTGATTTTAAGAATCTCAACTAGAGTTTTAAAGATTTTGACGGGAAAGTGTATAACTCTTATCAGGGATTTGAATATTTTCTTCAGAATTTAAAATATTTGACCGGGATTTCCAAAATTTTGAAGGGAACTCCAAACATGTCAACATTGATTTTAAGAATCTCAACTAGAGTTTTAGACACTTTGACGTGAACGTGTAAAAATCCTGTCGGGGATATGGAAAACTTTGCGAAAATCTTAAAATCAATGTAGACATGTTTAGAGTACCTTTCAACATTTTGGATATCCCAGTGAAACTTTTTAAATTCTCGCAAAGTTTTCCATATCCCCGACAAGATTTTGACACTTCCACGTCAAAATCTCTAAAACTCCAGTTGAGATTCTTAAAATCAATGTTAACATGTTTGGAGTTCCCTTCAACATCTTGGAAATCCCGGTGAAATATTTTAGATTCTCAGGAAAATATTCAAATCCCTGATAAGAGTTTTACACTTACACGTCAAAATCTTTAAAACTCTAGTTGAGATTCTTAAAATCAATGTTGGTATATTTGTAGTTCCCTTCAACATTTTGGAAATCCCGGTGAAACTTTTATACAGTCTCGCGATGTTTCCTACATCAATGAAGCATTTGTACACTTTCACGTCAAAATCTCTAAAACTCCATCTGAGATTCTTAAAAGCAGTGTTGACATGTTTAGAGTACCTTTCAACATTTTGGATATCCCAGTGAAACTTTTTAAATTCTCGCAAAGTTTTCCAAATCCCCGACAAGATTTTGACACTTTCACGTCAAGATCTCTAAGACTCCAGTTGAGATTCTTAAAATCAATGTTGGTATGTTTGGAGTTCCCTTCAAAATTTTGGAAATCAGGAAAATATTCAAATCCCTGATAAGAGTTATACACTTTCACGTCAAAATCTTTAAAACTCTAAGTGAGATTCTTTAAATTAATGTTGGTATATTTGGAGATCTCTTCAACATTTTGGAAATCCCGGTGAAAATTTGTACATTCTCGCAAAGTTTTCTAAATCCCCGACACGTATTTTACACTTTCACGTCAAAATCTCTAAAACTCCAGTGGAGATTCTTAAAATCGTGTTGGTATGTTTGGATTTCCTTTGAACATTTTGGAAATTCCTGTGAAACTTTTCACACTCTCGCAAAGTTTTCCATATCCCCGACACGATTTTTACACTTTCACGTCAAAATCTCTAAAACTCCAGTTCAGATTCTCAAAATCAGTGTTGACATGTTTAGAGTACCTTTCAACATTTTGGATATCCCAGTGAAATTTTTTATATTTTCGCAACGTTTTCCAAGTCCCCGACAGGATTTTGACACTTTCACGTCAAAATCTCTAAAACTCCAGTGGAGATTCTTAAAATCGTGTTGGTATGTTTGGATTTCCTTTGAACATTTTGGAAATTCCTGTGAAACTTTTCACATTCTCGCAAAGTTTTCCATATCCCCGACACGATTTTTACACTTTCACGTCAAAATCTCTAAAACTCCATCTGAGATACTTAAAATCAGTGTTGACATGTTTAGAGTACCTTTCAACATTTTGGATATCCCAGTGAAATTTTTTTACATTTTCGCAAAGTTTTCCAAGACCCCGACAGGATTTTGACACTTTCACGTCAAAATCTCTAAAACTCCAGTGGAGATTCTTAAAATCGTGTTGGTATGTTTGGATTTCCTTTGAACATTTTGGAAATTCCTGTGAAACTTTTCACACTCTCGCAAAGTTTTCCATATCCCCGACACGATTTTTACACTTTCACGTCAAAATCTCTAAAACTCCATCTGAGATTCTTAAAATCAGTGTTGACATGTTTAGAGTACCTTTCAACATTTTGGATATCCCAGTGAAAGTTTTTACATTTTCGCAAAGTTTTCCAAATCCCCGACAGGATTTTTACACTTTCACGTCAAAGTCTCTAAAACTCCAGTTCAGATTCTCAAAATCCATGTTGGTACGTTTGGAGTTCCCTTCAACATTTTGGAAATCCCCGTGAAACCTTTTACATTCTGAGGAAATTTTCCATATCCCCGACAGGATTTTTACACTTTCACGTCAAAATCTCTAAAACTCCAGTGGAGACTCTTAAAATCGTGTTGGTATGTTTGGATTTCCTTTGAACATTTTGGAAATTCCTGTGAAACTTTTCACACTCTCGCAAAGTTTTCCATATCCCCGACACGATTTTCACACCTTCACGTCAAAATCTCTAAAACTCCAGCTGAGATTCTTAAAATCAGTGTTGACATGTTTAGAGTACCTTTCAACATTTTGGATATCCCAGTGAAATTTTTTACTTTCTCGCAAAGTTTTCCAAATCCCCGACAATATTTTGACACTTTCACGTCAAAATCTCTAAAACTCCAGCTGAGATTCTTAAAACCGATGTTGACCTGTTTGGATTTCCTTTCAACATTTTGGAAATCCCGGTGAAACTTTTTACATTCTGAGGAAATTTTCCAAATCCCCGACAAGATTTTGACACTTTCACGTCAAAATCTCTAAAACTCCAGTTGAGATTCGTAAATCAATGTTGACATGTTTGGAGTTCCCTTCAACATTTTGGAAATCCCGGTGAAACCTTTTACATTCTGTGGAAATTTTCTATATCCCCGACAAGATTTTTACACTTTCACGTTAAAATCTCTAAAACTCCAGCTGAGATTCTTAAAATGAATGTTGACATGTTTATAGTACCTTTCAACATTTTGGATATCCCAGTGAAACTTTTTACATTCTCGCAAAGATTTCCATATCCACGACAGGATTTTGACACTTTCACGTCAAGATCTCTAAGACTCCAGTTGAGATTCTTAAAATCAATGTTGGTATGTTTGGAGTTCCCCTCCACATTTTGGATATCCCAGTGAAACTTTTTACAATCTCGCAAAGTTTTCCAAATCCCCGACAGGATTTTGACACTTCCACGTCAAAATCTCTAAAACTCCAGTTGAAATTCTTAAAATCAATGTTGGTATGTTTAGATTTCCCTTCAACATTTTGAACATCTCTGTGAAACTTTTCACACTCTCGCAAAGTTTTCCATATCCCCGACAGGATTTTGACACGTTCACGTCAAAGTGTCTAAAACTCTAGTTGAGATTCTTAAAATCAATGTTGACATGTTTGGAGTTCCCTTCAAAATTTTGGAAATCCCGGTCAAATATTTTAAATTCTGAAGAAAATATTCAAATCCCTGATAAGAGTTATACACTTTCCCGTCAAAATCTTTAAAACTCTAGTTGAGATTCTTAAAATCAATGTTGGTATATTTGGCGTTCCCTTCAACATCTTGGAAATCCCGGTGAAAATTTGTACATTCTCGCAAAGTTTTATAAATCCCCGACACGAATTTTACACTTTCACGTCAAAATCTCTAAAACTCCAGTTGAAATTCTTAAAATCAATGTTAACATGTTTGGAGTTCCCTTCAACATCTTGGAAATCCCGGTGAAATATTTTAGATTCTCAGGAAAATATTCAAATCCCTGATAAGAGTTTTACACTTACACGTCAAAATCTTTAAAACTCTAGTTGAGATTCTTAAAATCAATGTTGGTATATTTGTAGTTCCCTTCAACATTTTGGAAATCCCGGTGAAACTTTTATACAGTCTCGCGATGTTTCCTACATCAATGAAGCATTTGTACACTTTCACGTCAAAATCTCTAAAACTCCATCTGAGATTCTTAAAAGCAGTGTTGACATGTTTAGAGTACCTTTCAACATTTTGGATATCCCAGTGAAACTTTTTAAATTCTCGAAAAGTTTTCCATATCCCCGACAAGATTTTGACACTTTCACGTCAAGATCTCTAAGACTCCAGTTGAGATTCTTAAAATCAATGTTGGTATGTTTGGAGTTCCCTTCAAAATTTTGGAAATCAGGAAAATATTCAAATCCCTGATAAGAGTTATACACTTTCACGTCAAAATCTTTAAAACTCTAAGTGAGATTCTTTAAATTAATGTTGGTATATTTGGAGATCTCTTCAACATTTTGGAAATCCCGGTGAAAATTTGTACATTCTCGCAAAGTTTTCTAAATCCCCGACACGAATTTTACACTTTCACGTCAAAATCTCTAAAACTCCAGTGGAGATTCTTAAAATCGTGTTGGTATGTTTGGATTTCCTTTGAACATTTTGGAAATTCCTGTGAAACTTTTCACACTCTCGCAAAGTTTTCCATATCCCCGACACGATTTTCACACTTTCACGTCAAAATCTCTAAAACTCCATCTGAGATTCTTAAAATCAGTGTTGACATGTTTAGAGTACCTTTCAACATTTTGGATATCCCAGTGAAAGTTTTTACATTTTCGCAAAGTTTTCCAAATCCCCGACAGGATTTTGACACTTTCACGTCAAAGTCTCTAAAACTCCAGTTGAGATTCTTAAAATCAATGTTGGTATGTTTGGATTTCCCTTCAACATTTTGGATATCTCAGTGAAACTTTTTACATTCTCGCAAACTTTTCCAAATCCTCGACAGGATTTTTACACTTTCACGTCAAAGTCTCTAAAACTCCAGTTCAGATTCTCAAAATCCATGTTGGTACGTTTGGAGTTCCCTTCAACATTTTGGAAATTTCCGTGAAACCTTTTACATTCTGAGGAAATTTTCCATATCCCCGACAGGATTTTTACACTTTCACGTCAAAATCTCTAAAACTCCAGTGGAGATTCTTAAAATCGTGTTGGTATGTTTGGATTTCCTTTGAACATTTTGGAAATTCCTGTGAAACTTTTCACACTCTCGCAAAGTTTTCCATATCCCCGACAAGATTTTCACACCTTCACGTCAAAATCTCTAAAACTCCAGCTGAGATTCTTAAAATCAGTGTTGACATGTTTAGAGTACCTTTCAACATTTTGGATATCCCAGTGAAATTTTTTACTTTCTCGCAAAGTTTTCCAAATCCCCGACAATATTTTGACACTTTCACGTCAAAGTCTCTAAAACTCCAGCTGAGATTCTTAAAACCGATGTTGACCTGTTTGGATTTCCTTTCAACATTTTGGAAATCCCGGTGAAACTTTTTACATTCTGAGGAAATTTTCCAAATCCCCGACAAGATTTTGACACTTTCACGTCAAAATCTCTAAAACTCCAGTTGAGATTCTTAAAATCAATGTTGGTATGTTTGGAGTTCCCTTCAAAATTTTGGAAATCAGGAAAATATTCAAATCCCTGATAAGAGTTATACACTTTCACGTCAAAATCTTTAAAACTCTAGTTGAGATTCTTTAAATTAATGTTGGTATATTTGGAGATCTCTTCAACATTTTGGAAATCCCGGTGAAAATTTGTACATTCTCGCAAAGTTTTCTAAATCCCCGACACGAATTTTACACTTTCACGTCAAAATCTCTAAAACTCCAGTGGAGATTCTTAAAATCGTGTTGGTATGTTTGGATTCCCTTTGAACATTTTGGAAATTCCTGTGAAACTTTTCACACTCTCGCAAAGTTTTCCATATCCCCGACACGATTATTACACTTTCACGTCAAAATCTCTAAAACTCCAGTTGAGATTCGTAAATCAATGTTGACATGTTTGGAGTTCCCTTCAACATTTTGGAAATCCCGGTGAAACCTTTTACATTCTGTGGAAATTTTCTATATCCCCGACAAGATTTTTACACTTTCACGTTAAAATCTCTAAAACTCCAGCTGAGATTCTTAAAATGAATGTTGACATGTTTATAGTACCTTTCAACATTTTGGATATCCCAGTGAAACTTTTTACATTCTCGCAAAGATTTCCATATCCACGACAGGATTTTGACACTTTCACGTCAAGATCTCTAAGACTCCAGTTGAGATTCTTAAAATCAATGTTGGTATGTTTGGAGTTCCCCTCCACATTTTGGATATCCCAGTGAAACTTTTTACAATCTCGCAAAGTTTTCCAAATCCCCGACAGGATTTTGACACTTCCACGTCAAAATCTCTAAAACTCCAGTTGAAATTCTTAAAATCAATGTTGGTATGTTTAGATTTCCCTTCAACATTTTGAACATCTCTGTGAAACTTTTCACACTCTCGCAAAGTTTTCCATATCCCCGACAGGATTTTGACACGTTCACGTCAAAGTGTCTAAAACTCTAGTTGAGATTCTTAAAATCAATGTTGACATGTTTGGAGTTCCCTTCAAAATTTTGGAAATCCCGGTCAAATATTTTAAATTCTGAGGAAAATATTCAAATCCCTGATAAGAGTTATACACTTTCACGTCAAAATCTTTAAAACTCCAGTTGAGATTCTTAAAATCTATGTTGGTATATTTGGCGTTCCCTTCAACATCTTGGAAATCCCGGTGAAAATTCGTACATTCTCGCAAAGTTTTCTAAATCCCCGACACGAATTTTACACTTTCACGTCAAAATCTCTAAAACTCCAGTTGAGATTCTTAAAATCAATGTTAACATGTTTGGAGATCCCTTCAACATCTTGGAAATCCCGGTGAAATATTTTAGATTCTCAGGAAAATATTCAAATCCCTGATAAGAGTTTTACGTCAAAATCTTTAAAACTCTAGTTGAGATTCTTAAAATCAATGTTGGTATATTTGTAGTTCCCTTCAACATTTTGGAAATCCCGGTGAAACTTTTATACAGTCTCGCGATGTTTCCTACATCTATGAAGCATTTGTACACTTTCACGTCAAAATCTCTAAAACTCCAGTTGAGATTCTTAAAATCAATGTTGGTATGTTTGGATTTCCCTTCAACATTTTGGATATCTCAGTGAAACTTTTTACATTCTCGCAAACTTTTCCAAATCCTCGACAGGATTTTTACACTTTCACGTCAAAGTCTCTAAAACTCCAGTTCAGACTCTCAAAATCCATGTTGGTACGTTTGGAGTTCCCTTCAACATTTTGGAAATCCCCGTGAAACCTTTTACATTCTGAGGAAATTTTCCATATCTCCGACAGGATTTTGACACTTTCACGTCAAGATCTCTAAAACTCCAGTGGAGACTCTTAAAATCCTGTTGGTATGTTTGGATTTCCTTTGAACATTTTGGAAATTCCTGTGAAACTTTTCACACTCTCGCAAAGTTTTCCATATCCCCGACACGATTTTCACACCTTCACGTCAAAATCTCTAAAACTCCAGCTGAGATTCTTAAAGTCACTGTTGACATGTTTAGAGTACCTTTCAACATTTTGGATATCCCAGTGAAATTTTTTACTTTCTCGCAAAGTTTTCCAAATCCCCGACAAGATTTTGACACTTTCACGTCAAAGTCTCTAAAACTCCAGCTGAGATTCTTAAAACCGATGTTGACATGTTTGGATTTCCTTTCAACATTTTGGAAATCCCGGTGAAACTTTTTACATTCTCAGGAAATTTTCCAAATCCCCGACAAGATTTTGACACTTTCACGTCAAAATCTCTAAAACTCCAGTTGAGATTCTTAAAATCAATGTTGACATGTTTGGAGTTCCCTTCAACATTTTGGAAATCCCGGTGAAACCTTTTACATTCTGTGGAAATTTTCTATATCCCCGACAAGATTTTGACACTTTCACGTTAAAATCTCTAAAACTCCAGCTGAGATTCTTAAAATGAATGTTGACATGTTTATAGTACCTTTCAACATTTTGGATATCCCAGCGAAACTTTTTACATTCTCGCAAAGTTTTCCATATCCCCGACAGGATTTTGACACTTTCACGTCAAGATCTCTAAGACTCCAGTTGAGATTCTTAAAATCAATGTTGGTATGTTTCGAGTTCCCCTCCCCATTTTGGATATCCCAGTGAAACTTTTCACACTCTCGCAAAGTTTTCCATATCCCAGACAGGATTTTTACACGTTCACGTCAAAGTGTCTAGAACTCTAGTTGAGATTCTTAAAATCAATGTTGACATGTTTGGAGTTCCCTTCAAAATTTTGGAAATCCCGGTCAAATATTTTACATTCTGAGGAAAATATTCAAATCCCTGATAAGAGTTTTACGTCAAAATCTTTAAAACTCTAGTTGAGATTCTTAAAATCAATGTTGACATGTTTGGAGTTCCCTTCAACATTTTGGAAATCCCGGTGAAACCTTTTACATTCTGTGGAAATTTTCTATATCCCCGACAAGATTTTGACACTTTCACGTTAAAATCTCTAAAACTCCAGCTGAGATTCTTAAAATGAATGTTGACATGTTTATAGTACCTTTCAACATTTTGGATATCCCAGTGAAACTTTTTACATTCTCGCAAAGTTTTCCATATCCCCGACAGGATTTTGACACTTTCACGTCAAAATCTCTAAAACTCCAGTGGAGACTCTTAAAATCGTGTTGATATGTTTGGATTTCCTTTGAACAGTTTGGAAATTCCTGTGAAACTTTTCACACTCTCGCAAAGTTTTCCATATCCCCGACACGATTTTCACACCTTCACGTCAAAATCTCTAAAAGTCCAGCTGAGATTCTTAAAATCAGTGTTGACATATTTAGAGTACCTTTCAACATTTTGGATATCCCAGTGAAATGTTTTACTTTCTCGCAAAGTTTTCCAAATCCCCGACAATATTTTGACACTTTCACGTCAAAGTCTCTAAAACTCCAGCTGAGATTCTTAAAACCGATGTTGACATGTTTGGATTTCCTTTCAACATTTTGGAAATCCCGGTGAAACTTTTTACATTCTGAGGAAATTTTCCAAATCCCCGACAAGATTTTGACACTTTCACGTCAAAATCTCTAAAACTCCAGTTGAGATTCGTAAATCAATGTTGACATGTTTGGAGTTCCCTTCAACATTTTGGAAATCCCGGTGAAACCTTTTACATTCTGTGGAAATTTTCTATATCCCCGACAAGATTTTTACACTTTCACGTTAAAATCTCTAAAACTCCAGCTGAGATTCTTAAAATGAATGTTGACATGTTTATAGTACCTTTCAACATTTTGGATAACCCAGTGAAACTTTTTACATTCTCGCAAACTTTTCCAAATCCTCGACAGGATTTTTACACTTTCACGTCAAAGTCTCTAAAACTCCAGTTCAGATTCTCAAAATCCATGTTGGTAATTTTGGAGTTCCCTTCAACATTTTGGAAATCGAAGTGAATCCTTTTACATTCTGAGGAAATTTTCCATATCCCCGACAGGATTTTTACACTTTCACGTCAAAATCTCTAAATCTCCAGTGGAGACTCTTAAAATCATGTTGGTATGTTTGGATTTTTTTTGAACATTTTGGAAATTCCTGTGAAACTTTTCACACTCTCGCAAAGTTTTCCATATCCCCGACACGATTTTCACACCTTCACGTCAAAATCTCTAAAACTCCAGTTGAGATTCTTAAAATCAATGTTGACATGTTTGGAGTTCCCTTCAACATTTTGGAAATCCCGGTGAAACTTTTATACAGTCTCGCGATGTTTCCTACATCAATGAAGCATTTGTACACTTTCACGTCAAAATCTCTAAAACTCCAGTTGAGATTCTTAAAATCAATGTTGGTATATTTGGCGTTCCCTTCAACATCTTGGAAATCCCGGTGAAAATTTGTACATTCTCGCAAAGTTTTCTAAATCCCCGACACGAATTTTACACTTTCACGTCAAAATCACTAAAACTCCAGTTGAGATTCTTAAAATCAATGTTAACATGTTTGGAGATTCCTTCAACATCTTGGAAATCCCGGTGAAATATTTTAGATTCTCAGGAAAATATTCAAATCCCTGATAAGAGTTTTACGTCAAAATCTTTAAAACTCTAGTTGAGATTCTTAAAATCAATGTTGGTATATTTGTAGTTCCCTTCAACATTTTGGAAATCCCGGTGAAACTTTTATACAGTCTCGCGATGTTTCCTACATCTATGAAGCATTTGTACACTTTCACGTCAAAATCTCTAAAACTCCAGTTGAGATTCTTAAAATCAATGTTGGTATGTTTGGATTTCCCTTCAACATTTTGGATATCTCAGTGAAACTTTTTACATTCTCGCAAACTTTTCCAAATCCTCGACAGGATTTTTACACTTTCACGTCAAAGTCTCTAAAACTCCAGTTCAGATTCTCAAAATCCATGTTGGTACGTTTGGAGTTCCCTTCAACATTTTGGAAATCCCCGTGAAACCTTTTACATTCTGAGGAAATTTTCCATATCCCCGACAGGATTTTTACACTTTCACGTCAAAATCTCTAAATCTCCAGTGGAGACTCTTAAAATCATGTTGGTATGTTTGGATTTCCTTTGAACATTTTGGAAATTCCTGTGAAACTTTTCACACTCTCGCAAAGTTTTCCATATCCCCGACACGATTTTCACACCTTCACGTCAAAATCTCTAAAACTCCAGCTGAGATTCTTAAAATCAGTGTTGACATGTTTAGAGTACCTTTCAACATTTTGGATATCCCAGTGAAATTTTTTACTTTCTAGCAAAGTTTTCCAAATCCCCGACAATATTTTGACACTTTCACGTCAAAGTCTCTAAAACTCCAGCTGAGATTCTTAAAACCGATGTTGACATGTTTGGATTTCCTTTCAACATTTTGGAAATCCCGGTGAAACTTTTTACATTCTGAGGAAATCTTCCAATCCCCGACAAGATTTTGACACTTTCACGTCAAAATCTCTAAAACTCCAGTTGAGATTCTTAAAATCAATGTTGACATGTTTGGAGTTCCCTTCAACATTTTGGAAATCCCGGTGAAACCTTTTACATTCTGTGGAAATTTTCTATATCCCCGACAAGATTTTTACACTTTCACGTTAAAATCTCTAAAATTCCAGCTGAGATTCTTAAAATGAATGTTGACATGTTTATAGTACCTTTCAACATTTTGGATATCCCAGTGAAACTTTTTACATTCTCGCAAAGTTTTCCATATCCCCGACAGGATTTTGACACTTTCACGTCAAGATCTCTAAGACTTCAGTTGAGATTCTTAAAATCAATGTTGGTATGTTTGGAGTTCCCCTCCCCATTTTGGATATCCCAGTGAAACTTTTTACAATCTCGAAAAGTTTTCCAAATCCCCGACAGGATTTTTACACTTTCACGTCAAAATCTCTAAATCTCCAGTGGAGACTCTTAAAATCATGTTGGTATGTTTGGATTTTTTTTGAACATTTTGGAAATTCCTGTGAAACTTTTCACACTCTCGCAAAGTTTTCCATATCCCCGACACGATTTTCACACCTTCACGTCAAAATCTCTTAAACTCCAGTTGAGATTCTTAAAATCAATGTTGACATGTTTGGAGTTCCCTTCAACATTTTGGAAATCCCGGTGAAACCTTTTACATTCTGTGGAAATTTTCTATATCCCCGACAAGATTTTGACACTTTCACGTTAAAATCGCTAAAATTCCAGCTGAGATTCTTAAAATGAATGTTGACATGTTTATAGTACCTTTCAACATTTTGGATATCCCAGTGAAACTTTTTACATTCTCGCAAAGTTTTCCATATCCCCGACAGGATTTTGACACTTTCACGTCAAGATCTCTAAGACGTCAGTTGAGATTCTTAAAATCAATGTTGGTATGTTTGGAGTTCCCCTCCACATTTTGGATATCCCAGTGAAACTTTTCACACTCTCGCAAAGTTTTCCATATCCCCGACAGGATTTTTACACGTTCACGTCAAAGTGTCTAAAACTCTAGTTGAGATTCTTAAAATCAATGTTGACATGTTTGGAGTTCCCTTCAAAATTTTGGAAATCCCGGTCAAATATTATAAATTCTGAGGAAAATATTCAAATCCCTGATAAGAGTTATACACTTTCACGTCAAAATCTTTAAAACTCCAGTTGAGATTCTTAAAATCTATGTTGGTATATTTGGCGTTCCCTTCAACATCTTGGAAATCCCGGTGAAAATTCGTACATTCTCGCAAAGTTTTCTAAATCCCCGACACGAATTTTACACTTTCACGTCAAAATCTCTAAAACTCCAGTTGAGATTCTTAAAATCAATGTTAACATGTTTGGAGATCCCTTCAACATCTTGGAAATCCCGGTGAAATATTTTAGATTCTCAGGAAAATATTCAAATCCCTGATAAGAGTTTTACGTCAAAATCTTTAAAACTCTAGTTGAGATTCTTAAAATCAATGTTGGTATATTTGTAGTTCCCTTCAACATTTTGGAAATCCCGGTGAAACTTTTATACAGTCTCGCGATGTTTCCTACATCTATGAAGCATTTGTACACTTTCACGTCAAAATCTCTAAAACTCCAGTTGAGATTCTTAAAATCAATGTTGGTATGTTTGGATTTCCCTTCAACATTTTGGATATCTCAGTGAAACTTTTTACATTCTCGCAAACTTTTCCAAATCCTCGACAGGATTTTTACACTTTCACGTCAAAGTCTCTAAAACTCCAGTTCAGATTCTCAAAATCCATGTTGGTACGTTTGGAGTTCCCTTCAACATTTTGGAAATCCCCGTGAAACCTTTTACATTCTGAGGAAATTTTCCATATCTCCGACAGGATTTTGACACTTTCACGTCAAGATCTCTAAAACTCCAGTGGAGACTCTTAAAATCCTGTTGGTATGTTTGGATTTCCTTTGAACATTTTGGAAATTCCTGTGAAACTTTTCACACTCTCGCAAAGTTTTCCATATCCCCGACACGATTTTCACACCTTCACGTCAAAATCTCTAAAACTCCAGCTGAGATTCTTAAAGTCACTGTTGACATGTTTAGAGTACCTTTCAACATTTTGGATATCCCAGTGAAATTTTTTACTTTCTCGCAAAGTTTTCCAAATCCCCGACAAGATTTTGACACTTTCACGTCAAAGTCTCTAAAACTCCAGCTGAGATTCTTAAAACCGATGTTGACATGTTTGGATTTCCTTTCAACATTTTGGAAATCCCGGTGAAACTTTTTACATTCTCAGGAAATTTTCCAAATCCCCGACAAGATTTTGACACTTTCACGTCAAAATCTCTAAAACTCCAGTTGAGATTCTTAAAATCAATGTTGACATGTTTGGAGTTCCCTTCAACATTTTGGAAATCCCGGTGAAACCTTTTACATTCTGTGGAAATTTTCTATATCCCCGACAAGATTTTGACACTTTCACGTTAAAATCTCTAAAACTCCAGCTGAGATTCTTAAAATGAATGTTGACATGTTTATAGTACCTTTCAACATTTTGGATATCCCAGCGAAACTTTTTACATTCTCGCAAAGTTTTCCATATCCCCGACAGGATTTTGACACTTTCACGTCAAGATCTCTAAGACTCCAGTTGAGATTCTTAAAATCAATGTTGGTATGTTTCGAGTTCCCCTCCCCATTTTGGATATCCCAGTGAAACTTTTCACACTCTCGCAAAGTTTTCCATATCCCAGACAGGATTTTTACACGTTCACGTCAAAGTGTCTAAAACTCTAGTTGAGATTCTTAAAATCAATGTTGACATGTTTGGAGTTCCCTTCAAAATTTTGGAAATCCCGGTCAAATATTTTACATTCTGAGGAAAATATTCAAATCCCTGATAAGAGTTTTACGTCAAAATCTTTAAAACTCTAGTTGAGATTCTTAAAATCAATGTTGACATGTTTGGAGTTCCCTTCAACATTTTGGAAATCCCGGTGAAACCTTTTACATTCTGAGGAAATTTTCTATATCCCCGACAAGATTTTGACACTTTCACGTCAAAATCTCTAAAACTCCAGTGGAGACTCTTAAAATCGTGTTGATATGTTTGGATTTCCTTTGAACAGTTTGGAAATTCCTGTGAAACTTTTCACACTCTCGCAAAGTTTTCCATATCCCCGACACGATTTTCACACCTTCACGTCAAAATCTCTAAAAGTCCAGCTGAGATTCTTAAAATCAGTGTTGACATATTTAGAGTACCTTTCAACATTTTGGATATCCCAGTGAAATGTTTTACTTTCTCGCAAAGTTTTCCAAATCCCCGACAATATTTTGACACTTTCACGTCAAAGTCTCTAAAACTCCAGCTGAGATTCTTAAAACCGATGTTGACATGTTTGGATTTCCTTTCAACATTTTGGAAATCCCGGTGAAACTTTTTACATTCTGAGGAAATTTTCCAAATCCCCGACAAGATTTTGACACTTTCACGTCAAAATCTCTAAAACTCCAGTTGAGATTCGTAAATCAATGTTGACATGTTTGGAGTTCCCTTCAACATTTTGGAAATCCCGGTGAAACCTTTTACATTCTGTGGAAATTTTCTATATCCCCGACAAGATTTTTACACTTTCACGTTAAAATCTCTAAAACTCCAGCTGAGATTCTTAAAATGAATGTTGACATGTTTATAGTACCTTTCAACATTTTGGATAACCCAGTGAAACTTTTTACATTCTCGCAAACTTTTCCAAATCCTCGACAGGATTTTTACACTTTCACGTCAAAGTCTCTAAAACTCCAGTTCAGATTCTCAAAATCCATGTTGGTAATTTTGGAGTTCCCTTCAACATTTTGGAAATCGAAGTGAATCCTTTTACATTCTGAGGAAATTTTCCATATCCCCGACAGGATTTTTACACTTTCACGTCAAAATCTCTAAATCTCCAGTGGAGACTCTTAAAATCATGTTGGTATGTTTGGATTTTTTTTGAACATTTTGGAAATTCCTGTGAAACTTTTCACACTCTCGCAAAGTTTTCCATATCCCCGACACGATTTTCACACCTTCACGTCAAAATCTCTAAAACTCCAGTTGAGATTCTTAAAATCAATGTCGGTATGTTTCGAGTTCCCCTCCCCATTTTGGATATCCCAGTGAAACTTTTTACAATCTCGAAAAGTTTTCCAAATCCCCGACAGGATTTTGACACTTCCACGTCAAAATCTCTAAAACTCCTGCTGAGATTCTTAAAATCAATGTTGGTATGTTTCGAGTTCCCCTCCCCATTTTGGATATCCCAGTGAAACTTTTTACAATCTCGAAAAGTTTTCCAAATCCCCGACAGGATTTTGACACTTCCACGTCAAAATCTCTAAAACTCCTGCTGAGATTCTTAAAATCAATGTTGGTATGTTTGGAGTTCCCCTCCACATTTTGGATATCCCAGTGAAACTTTTCACACTCTCGCAAAGTTTTCCATATCCCAGACAGGATTTTTACACGTTCACGTCAAAGTGTCTAAAACTCTAGTTGAGATTCTTAAAATCAATGTTGACATGTTTGGAGTTCCCTTCAAAATTTTGGAAATCCCGGTCAAATATTTTACATTCTGAGGAAAATATTCAAATCCCTGATAAGAGTTATACAATTTCACGTCAAAATCTTTAAAACTCTAGTTGAGATTCTTAAAATCTATGTTGACATGTTTGGACTTCTCTTCAACATTTTAAAAATCCCGGTGAAACCTTTTAAATTCTGTGGATATTTTCCATATCCCCGACAGGATTTTTACACTTTCACGTCAAAATCTCTAAAACTCCAGTTGAGATTTATAAAATCAATGTTGGTATGTTTGGATTTCCCTTCAACATTTTGGATATCTCAGTGAAACTTTTTACATTCTCGCAAACTTTTCCAAATCCTCGACAGGATTTTTACACTTTCACGTCAAAGTCTCTAAAACTCCAGTTCAGATTCTCAAAATCCATGTTGGTACGTTTGGAGTTCCCTTCAACATTTTGGAAATCCCCGTGAAACCTTTTACATTCTGAGGAAATTTTCCATATCCCCGACAGGATTTTGACACTTTCACGTCAAAATCTCTAAAACTCCAGTGGAGACTCTTAAAATCCTGTTGGTATGTTTGGATTTCCTTTGAACATTTTGGAAATTCCTGTGAAACTTTTCACACTCTCGCAAAGTTTTCCATATCCCCGACACGATTTTCACACCTTCACGTCAAAATCTCTAAAACTCCAGCTGAGATTCTTAAAATCAGTGTTGACATGTTTAGAGTACCTTTCAACATTTTGGATATCCCAGTGAAATTTTTTACTTTCTCGCAAAGTTTTCCAAATCCCCGACAATATTTTGACACTTTCACGTCAAAGTCTCTAAAACTCCAGCTGAGATTCTTAAAACCGATGTTGACATGTTTGGATTTCCTTTCAACATTTTGGAAATCCCGGTGAAACTTTTTACATTCTCAGGAAATTTTCCAAATCCCCGACAAGATTTTGACACTTTCACGTCAAAATCTCTAAAACTCCAGTTGAGATTCGTAAATCAATGTTGACATGTTTGGAGTTCCCTTCAACATTTTGGAAATCCCGGTGAAACCTTTTACATTCTGTGGAAATTTTCTATATCCCCGACAAGATTTTTACACTTTCACGTTAAAATCTCTAAAACTCCAGCTGAGATTCTTAAAATGAATGTTGACATGTTTATAGTACCTTTCAACATTTTGGATATCCCAGTGAAACTTTTTACATTCTCGCAAACTTTTCCAAATCCTCGACAGGATTTTTACACTTTCACGTCAAAGTCTCTAAAACTCCAGTTCAGATTCTCAAAATCCATGTTGGTAATTTTGGAGTTCCCTTCAACATTTTGGAAATCGAAGTGAATCCTTTTACATTCTGAGGAAATTTTCCATATCCCCGACAGGATTTTTACACTTTCACGTCAAAATCTCTAAATCTCCAGTGGAGACTCTTAAAATCATGTTGGTATGTTTGGATTTTATTTGAACATTTTGGAAATTCCTGTGAAACTTTTCACACTCTCGCAAAGTTTTCCATATCCCCGACACGATTTTCACACCTTCACGTCAAAATCTCTAAAACTCCAGCTGAGATTCTTAAAATCAGTGTTGACATGTTTAGAGTACCTATCAACATTTTGGATATCCCAGTGAAATTTTTTACTTTCTCGCAAAGTTTTCCAAATCCCCGACAATATTTTGACACTTTCACGTCAAAGTCTCTAAAACTCCAGCTGAGATTCTTAAAATGAATGTTGGTATGTTTCGAGTTCCCCTCCCCATTTTGGATATCCCAGTGAAACTTTTTACAATCTCGAAAAGTTTTCCAAATCCCCGACAGGATTTTGACACTTCCACGTCAAAATCTCTAAAACTCCTGCTGAGATTCTTAAAATCAATGTTGGTATGTTTGGAGTTCCCCTCCACATTTTGGATATCCCAGTGAAACTTTTCACACTCTCGCAAAGTTTTCCATATCCCAGACAGGATTTTTACACGTTCACGTCAAAGTGTCTAAAACTCTAGTTGAGATTCTTAAAATCAATGTTGACATGTTTGGAGTTCCCTTCAAAATTTTGGAAATCCCGGTCAAATATTTTACATTCTGAGGAAAATATTCAAATCCCTGATAAGAGTTATACAATTTCACGTCAAAATCTTTAAAACTCTAGTTGAGATTCTTAAAATCTATGTTGACATGTTTGGACTTCTCTTCAACATTTTAAAAATCCCGGTGAAACCTTTTAAATTCTGTGGATATTTTCCATATCCCCGACAGGATTTTTACACTTTCACGTCAAAATCTCTAAAACTCCAGTTGAGATTTATAAAATCAATGTTGGTATGTTTGGATTTCCCTTCAACATTTTGGATATCTCAGTGAAACTTTTTACATTCTCGCAAACTTTTCCAAATCCTCGACAGGATTTTTACACTTTCACGTCAAAGTCTCTAAAACTCCAGTTCAGATTCTCAAAATCCATGTTGGTAATTTTGGAGTTCCCTTCAACATTTTGGAAATCGAAGTGAATCCTTTTACATTCTGAGGAAATTTTCCATATCCCCGACAGGATTTTTACACTTTCACGTCAAAATCTCTAAATCTCCAGTGGAGACTCTTAAAATCATGTTGGTATGTTTGGATTTTTTTTGAACATTTTGGAAATTCCTGTGAAACTTTTCACACTCTCGCAACGTTTTCCATATCCCCGACACGATTTTCACACCTTCACGTCAAAATCTCTAAAACTCCAGCTGAGATTCTTAAAATCAGTGTTGACATGTTTAGAGTACCTTTCAACATTTTGGATATCCCAGTGAAATTTTTTACTTTCTCGCAAAGTTTTCCAAATCCCCGACAATATTTTGACACTTTCACGTCAAAGTCTCTAAAACTCCAGCTGAGATTCTTAAAACCGATGTTGACATGTTTGGATTTCCTTTCAACATTTTGGAAATCCCGGTGAAACTTTTTACATTCTCAGGAAATTTTCCAAATCCCCGACAAGATTTTGACACTTTCACGTCAAAATCTCTAAAACTCCAGTTGAGATTCGTAAATCAATGTTGACATGTTTGGAGTTCCCTTCAACATTTTGGAAATCCCGGTGAAACCTTTTACATTCTGTGGAAATTTTCTATATCCCCGACAAGATTTTTACACTTTCACGTTAAAATCTCTAAAACTCCAGCTGAGATTCTTAAAATGAATGTTGACATGTTTATAGTACCTTTCAACATTTTGGATATCCCAGTGAAACTTTTTACATTCTCGCAAACTTTTCCAAATCCTCGACAGGATTTTTACACTTTCACGTCAAAGTCTCTAAAACTCCAGTTCAGATTCTCAAAATCCATGTTGGTAATTTTGGAGTTCCCTTCAACATTTTGGAAATCGAAGTGAATCCTTTTACATTCTGAGGAAATTTTCCATATCCCCGACAGGATTTTTACACTTTCACGTCAAAATCTCTAAATCTCCAGTGGAGACTCTTAAAATCATGTTGGTATGTTTGGATTTTTTTTGAACATTTTGGAAATTCCTGTGAAACTTTTCACACTCTCGCAAAGTTTTCCATATCCCCGACACGATTTTCACACCTTCACGTCAAAATCTCTAAAACTCCAGCTGAGATTCTTAAAATCAGTGTTGACATGTTTAGAGTACCTATCAACATTTTGGATATCCCAGTGAAATTTTTTACTTTCTCGCAAAGTTTTCCAAATCCCCGACAATATTTTGACACTTTCACGTCAAAGTCTCTAAAACTCCAGCTGAGATTCTTAAAATGAATGTTGGTATGTTTCGAGTTCCCCTCCCCATTTTGGATATCCCAGTGAAACTTTTTACAATCTCGAAAAGTTTTCCAAATCCCCGACAGGATTTTGACACTTCCACGTCAAAATCTCTAAAACTCCTGCTGAGATTCTTAAAATCAATGTTGGTATGTTTGGAGTTCCCCTCCACATTTTGGATATCCCAGTGAAACTTTTCACACTCTCGCAAAGTTTTCCATATCCCAGACAGGATTTTTACACGTTCACGTCAAAGTGTCTAAAACTCTAGTTGAGATTCTTAAAATCAATGTTGACATGTTTGGAGTTCCCTTCAAAATTTTGGAAATCCCGGTCAAATATTTTACATTCTGAGGAAAATATTCAAATCCCTGATAAGAGTTATACAATTTCACGTCAAAATCTTTAAAACTCTAGTTGAGATTCTTAAAATCTATGTTGACATGTTTGGACTTCTCTTCAACATTTTAAAAATCCCGGTGAAACCTTTTAAATTCTGTGGATATTTTCCATATCCCCGACAGGATTTTTACACTTTCACGTCAAAATCTCTAAAACTCCAGTTGAGATTTATAAAATCAATGTTGGTATGTTTGGATTTCCCTTCAACATTTTGGATATCTCAGTGAAACTTTTTACATTCTCGCAAACTTTTCCAAATCCTCGACAGGATTTTTACACTTTCACGTCAAAGTCTCTAAAACTCCAGTTCAGATTCTCAAAATCCATGTTGGTACGTTTGGAGTTCCCTTCAACATTTTGGAAATCCCCGTGAAACCTTTTACATTCTGAGGAAATTTTCCATATCCCCGACAGGATTTTTACACTTTCACGTCAAAATCTCTAAATCTCCAGTGGAGACTCTTAAAATCATGTTGGTATGTTTGGATTTTTTTTGAACATTTTGGAAATTCCTGTGAAACTTTTCACACTCTCGCAACGTTTTCCATATCCCCGACACGATTTTCACACCTTCACGTCAAAATCTCTAAAACTCCAGCTGAGATTCTTAAAATCAGTGTTGACATGTTTAGAGTACCTTTCAACATTTTGGATATCCCAGTGAAATTTTTTACTTTCTCGCAAAGTTTTCCAAATCCCCGACAATATTTTGACACTTTCACGTCAAAGTCTCTAAAACTCCAGCTGAGATTCTTAAAACCGATGTTGACATGTTTGGATTTCCTTTCAACATTTTGGAAATCCCGGTGAAACTTTTTACATTCTCAGGAAATTTTCCAAATCCCCGACAAGATTTTGACACTTTCACGTCAAAATCTCTAAAACTCCAGTTGAGATTCGTAAATCAATGTTGACATGTTTGGAGTTCCCTTCAACATTTTGGAAATCCCGGTGAAACCTTTTACATTCTGTGGAAATTTTCTATATCCCCGACAAGATTTTTACACTTTCACGTTAAAATCTCTAAAACTCCAGCTGAGATTCTTAAAATGAATGTTGACATGTTTATAGTACCTTTCAACATTTTGGATATCCCAGTGAAACTTTTTACATTCTCGCAAACTTTTCCAAATCCTCGACAGGATTTTTACACTTTCACGTCAAAGTCTCTAAAACTCCAGTTCAGATTCTCAAAATCCATGTTGGTAATTTTGGAGTTCCCTTCAACATTTTGGAAATCGAAGTGAATCCTTTTACATTCTGAGGAAATTTTCCATATCCCCGACAGGATTTTTACACTTTCACGTCAAAATCTCTAAATCTCCAGTGGAGACTCTTAAAATCATGTTGGTATGTTTGGATTTTTTTTGAACATTTTGGAAATTCCTGTGAAACTTTTCACACTCTCGCAAAGTTTTCCATATCCCCGACACGATTTTCACACCTTCACGTCAAAATCTCTAAAACTCCAGCTGAGATTCTTAAAATCAGTGTTGACATGTTTAGAGTACCTATCAACATTTTGGATATCCCAGTGAAATTTTTTACTTTCTCGCAAAGTTTTCCAAATCCCCGACAATATTTTGACACTTTCACGTCAAAGTCTCTAAAACTCCAGTTGAGATTCTTAAAATCAATGTTGGTATGTTTCGAGTTCCCCTCCACATTTTGGATATCCCAGTGAAACTTTTTACAATCTCGAAAAGTTTTCCAAATCCCCGACAGGATTTTGACACTTCCACGTCAAAATCTCTAAAACTCCTGCTGAGATTCTTAAAATCAATGTTGGTATGTTTGGAGTTCCCCTCCACATTTTGGATATCCCAGTGAAACTTTTCACACTCTCGCAAAGTTTTCCATATCCCAGACAGGATTTTTACACGTTCACGTCAAAGTGTCTAAAACTCTAGTTGAGATTCTTAAAATCAATGTTGACATGTTTGGAGTTCCCTTCAAAATTTTGGAAATCCCGGTCAAATATTTTACATTCTGAGGAAAATATTCAAATCCCTGATAAGAGTTATACAATTTCACGTCAAAATCTTTAAAACTCTAGTTGAGATTCTTAAAATCTATGTTGACATGTTTGGACTTCTCTTCAACATTTTAAAAATCCCGGTGAAACCTTTTAAATTCTGTGGATATTTTCCATATCCCCGACAGGATTTTTACACTTTCACGTCAAAATCTCTAAAACTCCAGTTGAGATTTATAAAATCAATGTTGGTATGTTTGGATTTCCCTTCAACATTTTGGATATCTCAGTGAAACTTTTTACATTCTCGCAAACTTTTCCAAATCCTCGACAGGATTTTTACACTTTCACGTCAAAGTCTCTAAAACTCCAGTTCAGATTCTCAAAATCCATGTTGGTACGTTTGGAGTTCCCTTCAACATTTTGGAAATCCCCGTGAAACCTTTTACATTCTGAGGAAATTTTCCATATCCCCGACAGGATTTTGACACTTTCACGTCAAAATCTCTAAAACTCCAGTGGAGACTCTTAAAATCCTGTTGGTATGTTTGGATTTCCTTTGAACATTTTGGAAATTCCTGTGAAACTTTTCACACTCTCGCAAAGTTTTCCATATCCCCGACACGATTTTCACACCTTCACGTCAAAATCTCTAAAACTCCAGCTGAGATTCTTAAAATCAGTGTTGACATGTTTAGAGTACCTTTCAACATTTTGGATATCCCAGTGAAATTTTTTACTTTCTCGCAAAGTTTTCCAAATCCCCGACAATATTTTGACACTTTCACGTCAAAGTCTCTAAAACTCCAGCTGAGATTCTTAAAACCGATGTTGACATGTTTGGATTTCCTTTCAACATTTTGGAAATCCCGGTGAAACTTTTTACATTCTCAGGAAATTTTCCAAATCCCCGACAAGATTTTGACACTTTCACGTCAAAATCTCTAAAACTCCAGTTGAGATTCGTAAATCGATGTTGACATGTTTGGAGTTCCCTTCAACATTTTGGAAATCCCGGTGAAACCTTTTACATTCTGTGGAAATTTTCTATATCCCCGACAAGATTTTTACACTTTCACGTTAAAATCTCTAAAACTCCAGCTGAGATTCTTAAAATGAATGTTGACATGTTTATAGTACCTTTCAACATTTTGGATATCCCAGTGAAACTTTTTACATTCTCGCAAACTTTTCCAAATCCTCGACAGGATTTTTACACTTTCACGTCAAAGTCTCTAAAACTCCAGTTCAGATTCTCAAAATCCATGTTGGTAATTTTGGAGTTCCCTTCAACATTTTGGAAATCGAAGTGAATCCTTTTACATTCTGAGGAAATTTTCCATATCCCCGACAGGATTTTTACACTTTCACGTCAAAATCTCTAAATCTCCAGTGGAGACTCTTAAAATCATGTTGGTATGTTTGGATTTTTTTTGAACATTTTGGAAATTCCTGTGAAACTTTTCACACTCTCGCAAAGTTTTCCATATCCCCGACACGATTTTCACACCTTCACGTCAAAATCTCTAAAACTCCAGTTGAGATTCTTAAAATCAATGTCGGTATGTTTCGAGTTCCCCTCCCCATTTTGGATATCCCAGTGAAACTTTTTACAATCTCGAAAAGTTTTCCAAATCCCCGACAGGATTTTGACACTTCCACGTCAAAATCTCTAAAACTCCTGCTGAGATTCTTAAAATCAATGTTGGTATGTTTCGAGTTCCCCTCCCCATTTTGGATATCCCAGTGAAACTTTTTACAATCTCGAAAAGTTTTCCAAATCCCCGACAGGATTTTGACACTTCCACGTCAAAATCTCTAAAACTCCTGCTGAGATTCTTAAAATCAATGTTGGTATGTTTGGAGTTCCCCTCCACATTTTGGATATCCCAGTGAAACTTTTCACACTCTCGCAAAGTTTTCCATATCCCAGACAGGATTTTTACACGTTCACGTCAAAGTGTCTAAAACTCTAGTTGAGATTCTTAAAATCAATGTTGACATGTTTGGAGTTCCCTTCAAAATTTTGGAAATCCCGGTCAAATATTTTACATTCTGAGGAAAATATTCAAATCCCTGATAAGAGTTATACAATTTCACGTCAAAATCTTTAAAACTCTAGTTGAGATTCTTAAAATCTATGTTGACATGTTTGGACTTCTCTTCAACATTTTAAAAATCCCGGTGAAACCTTTTAAATTCTGTGGATATTTTCCATATCCCCGACAGGATTTTTACACTTTCACGTCAAAATCTCTAAAACTCCAGTTGAGATTTATAAAATCAATGTTGGTATGTTTGGATTTCCCTTCAACATTTTGGATATCTCAGTGAAACTTTTTACATTCTCGCAAACTTTTCCAAATCCTCGACAGGATTTTTACACTTTCACGTCAAAGTCTCTAAAACTCCAGTTCAGATTCTCAAAATCCATGTTGGTACGTTTGGAGTTCCCTTCAACATTTTGGAAATCCCCGTGAAACCTTTTACATTCTGAGGAAATTTTCCATATCCCCGACAGGATTTTGACACTTTCACGTCAAAATCTCTAAAACTCCAGTGGAGACTCTTAAAATCCTGTTGGTATGTTTGGATTTCCTTTGAACATTTTGGAAATTCCTGTGAAACTTTTCACACTCTCGCAAAGTTTTCCATATCCCCGACACGATTTTCACACCTTCACGTCAAAATCTCTAAAACTCCAGCTGAGATTCTTAAAATCAGTGTTGACATGTTTAGAGTACCTTTCAACATTTTGGATATCCCAGTGAAATTTTTTACTTTCTCGCAAAGTTTTCCAAATCCCCGACAATATTTTGACACTTTCACGTCAAAGTCTCTAAAACTCCAGCTGAGATTCTTAAAACCGATGTTGACATGTTTGGATTTCCTTTCAACATTTTGGAAATCCCGGTGAAACTTTTTACATTCTCAGGAAATTTTCCAAATCCCCGACAAGATTTTGACACTTTCACGTCAAAATCTCTAAAACTCCAGTTGAGATTCGTAAATCAATGTTGACATGTTTGGAGTTCCCTTCAACATTTTGGAAATCCCGGTGAAACCTTTTACATTCTGTGGAAATTTTCTATATCCCCGACAAGATTTTTACACTTTCACGTTAAAATCTCTAAAACTCCAGCTGAGATTCTTAAAATGAATGTTGACATGTTTATAGTACCTTTCAACATTTTGGATATCCCAGTGAAACTTTTTACATTCTCGCAAACTTTTCCAAATCCTCGACAGGATTTTTACACTTTCACGTCAAAGTCTCTAAAACTCCAGTTCAGATTCTCAAAATCCATGTTGGTAATTTTGGAGTTCCCTTCAACATTTTGGAAATCGAAGTGAATCCTTTTACATTCTGAGGAAATTTTCCATATCCCCGACAGGATTTTTACACTTTCACGTCAAAATCTCTAAATCTCCAGTGGAGACTCTTAAAATCATGTTGGTATGTTTGGATTTTATTTGAACATTTTGGAAATTCCTGTGAAACTTTTCACACTCTCGCAAAGTTTTCCATATCCCCGACACGATTTTCACACCTTCACGTCAAAATCTCTAAAACTCCAGCTGAGATTCTTAAAATCAGTGTTGACATGTTTAGAGTACCTATCAACATTTTGGATATCCCAGTGAAATTTTTTACTTTCTCGCAAAGTTTTCCAAATCCCCGACAATATTTTGACACTTTCACGTCAAAGTCTCTAAAACTCCAGCTGAGATTCTTAAAATGAATGTTGGTATGTTTCGAGTTCCCCTCCCCATTTTGGATATCCCAGTGAAACTTTTTACAATCTCGAAAAGTTTTCCAAATCCCCGACAGGATTTTGACACTTCCACGTCAAAATCTCTAAAACTCCTGCTGAGATTCTTAAAATCAATGTTGGTATGTTTGGAGTTCCCCTCCACATTTTGGATATCCCAGTGAAACTTTTCACACTCTCGCAAAGTTTTCCATATCCCAGACAGGATTTTTACACGTTCACGTCAAAGTGTCTAAAACTCTAGTTGAGATTCTTAAAATCAATGTTGACATGTTTGGAGTTCCCTTCAAAATTTTGGAAATCCCGGTCAAATATTTTACATTCTGAGGAAAATATTCAAATCCCTGATAAGAGTTATACAATTTCACGTCAAAATCTTTAAAACTCTAGTTGAGATTCTTAAAATCTATGTTGACATGTTTGGACTTCTCTTCAACATTTTAAAAATCCCGGTGAAACCTTTTAAATTCTGTGGATATTTTCCATATCCCCGACAGGATTTTTACACTTTCACGTCAAAATCTCTAAAACTCCAGTTGAGATTTATAAAATCAATGTTGGTATGTTTGGATTTCCCTTCAACATTTTGGATATCTCAGTGAAACTTTTTACATTCTCGCAAACTTTTCCAAATCCTCGACAGGATTTTTACACTTTCACGTCAAAGTCTCTAAAACTCCAGTTCAGATTCTCAAAATCCATGTTGGTAATTTTGGAGTTCCCTTCAACATTTTGGAAATCGAAGTGAATCCTTTTACATTCTGAGGAAATTTTCCATATCCCCGACAGGATTTTTACACTTTCACGTCAAAATCTCTAAATCTCCAGTGGAGACTCTTAAAATCATGTTGGTATGTTTGGATTTTTTTTGAACATTTTGGAAATTCCTGTGAAACTTTTCACACTCTCGCAACGTTTTCCATATCCCCGACACGATTTTCACACCTTCACGTCAAAATCTCTAAAACTCCAGCTGAGATTCTTAAAATCAGTGTTGACATGTTTAGAGTACCTTTCAACATTTTGGATATCCCAGTGAAATTTTTTACTTTCTCGCAAAGTTTTCCAAATCCCCGACAATATTTTGACACTTTCACGTCAAAGTCTCTAAAACTCCAGCTGAGATTCTTAAAACCGATGTTGACATGTTTGGATTTCCTTTCAACATTTTGGAAATCCCGGTGAAACTTTTTACATTCTCAGGAAATTTTCCAAATCCCCGACAAGATTTTGACACTTTCACGTCAAAATCTCTAAAACTCCAGTTGAGATTCGTAAATCAATGTTGACATGTTTGGAGTTCCCTTCAACATTTTGGAAATCCCGGTGAAACCTTTTACATTCTGTGGAAATTTTCTATATCCCCGACAAGATTTTTACACTTTCACGTTAAAATCTCTAAAACTCCAGCTGAGATTCTTAAAATGAATGTTGACATGTTTATAGTACCTTTCAACATTTTGGATATCCCAGTGAAACTTTTTACATTCTCGCAAACTTTTCCAAATCCTCGACAGGATTTTTACACTTTCACGTCAAAGTCTCTAAAACTCCAGTTCAGATTCTCAAAATCCATGTTGGTAATTTTGGAGTTCCCTTCAACATTTTGGAAATCGAAGTGAATCCTTTTACATTCTGAGGAAATTTTCCATATCCCCGACAGGATTTTTACACTTTCACGTCAAAATCTCTAAATCTCCAGTGGAGACTCTTAAAATCATGTTGGTATGTTTGGATTTTTTTTGAACATTTTGGAAATTCCTGTGAAACTTTTCACACTCTCGCAAAGTTTTCCATATCCCCGACACGATTTTCACACCTTCACGTCAAAATCTCTAAAACTCCAGCTGAGATTCTTAAAATCAGTGTTGACATGTTTAGAGTACCTATCAACATTTTGGATATCCCAGTGAAATTTTTTACTTTCTCGCAAAGTTTTCCAAATCCCCGACAATATTTTGACACTTTCACGTCAAAGTCTCTAAAACTCCAGCTGAGATTCTTAAAATGAATGTTGGTATGTTTCGAGTTCCCCTCCCCATTTTGGATATCCCAGTGAAACTTTTTACAATCTCGAAAAGTTTTCCAAATCCCCGACAGGATTTTGACACTTCCACGTCAAAATCTCTAAAACTCCTGCTGAGATTCTTAAAATCAATGTTGGTATGTTTGGAGTTCCCCTCCACATTTTGGATATCCCAGTGAAACTTTTCACACTCTCGCAAAGTTTTCCATATCCCAGACAGGATTTTTACACGTTCACGTCAAAGTGTCTAAAACTCTAGTTGAGATTCTTAAAATCAATGTTGACATGTTTGGAGTTCCCTTCAAAATTTTGGAAATCCCGGTCAAATATTTTACATTCTGAGGAAAATATTCAAATCCCTGATAAGAGTTATACAATTTCACGTCAAAATCTTTAAAACTCTAGTTGAGATTCTTAAAATCTATGTTGACATGTTTGGACTTCTCTTCAACATTTTAAAAATCCCGGTGAAACCTTTTAAATTCTGTGGATATTTTCCATATCCCCGACAGGATTTTTACACTTTCACGTCAAAATCTCTAAAACTCCAGTTGAGATTCTTAAAATCAATGTTGGTATGTTTGGATTTCCCTTCAACATTTTGGATATCTCAGTGAAACTTTTTACATTCTCGCAAACTTTTCCAAATCCTCGACAGGATTTTTACACTTTCACGTCAAAGTCTCTAAAACTCCAGTTCAGATTCTCAAAATCCATGTTGGTACGTTTGGAGTTCCCTTCAACATTTTGGAAATCCCCGTGAAACCTTTTACATTCTGAGGAAATTTTCCATATCCCCGACAGGATTTTTACACTTTCACGTCAAAATCTCTAAATCTCCAGTGGAGACTCTTAAAATCATGTTGGTATGTTTGGATTTTTTTTGAACATTTTGGAAATTCCTGTGAAACTTTTCACACTCTCGCAACGTTTTCCATATCCCCGACACGATTTTCACACCTTCACGTCAAAATCTCTAAAACTCCAGCTGAGATTCTTAAAATCAGTGTTGACATGTTTAGAGTACCTTTCAACATTTTGGATATCCCAGTGAAATTTTTTACTTTCTCGCAAAGTTTTCCAAATCCCCGACAAGATTTTGACACTTTCACGTCAAAGTCTCTAAAACTCCAGCTGAGATTCTTAAAACCGATGTTGACATGTTTGGATTTCCTTTCAACATTTTGGAAATCCCGGTGAAACTTTTTACATTCTCAGGAAATTTTCCAAATCCCCGACAAGATTTTGACACTTTCACGTCAAAATCTCTAAAACTCCAGTTGAGATTCGTAAATCAATGTTGACATGTTTGGAGTTCCCTTCAACATTTTGGAAATCCCGGTGAAACCTTTTACATTCTGTGGAAATTTTCTATATCCCCGACAAGATTTTTACACTTTCACGTTAAAATCTCTAAAACTCCAGCTGAGATTCTTAAAATGAATGTTGACATGTTTATAGTACCTTTCAACATTTTGGATATCCCAGTGAAACTTTTTACATTCTCGCAAACTTTTCCAAATCCTCGACAGGATTTTTACACTTTCACGTCAAAGTCTCTAAAACTCCAGTTCAGATTCTCAAAATCCATGTTGGTAATTTTGGAGTTCCCTTCAACATTTTGGAAATCGAAGTGAATCCTTTTACATTCTGAGGAAATTTTCCATATCCCCGACAGGATTTTTACACTTTCACGTCAAAATCTCTAAATCTCCAGTGGAGACTCTTAAAATCATGTTGGTATGTTTGGATTTTTTTTGAACATTTTGGAAATTCCTGTGAAACTTTTCACACTCTCGCAAAGTTTTCCATATCCCCGACACGATTTTCACACCTTCACGTCAAAATCTCTAAAACTCCAGCTGAGATTCTTAAAATCAGTGTTGACATGTTTAGAGTACCTATCAACATTTTGGATATCCCAGTGAAATTTTTTACTTTCTCGCAAAGTTTTCCAAATCCCCGACAATATTTTGACACTTTCACGTCAAAGTCTCTAAAACTCCAGCTGAGATTCTTAAAATGAATGTTGGTATGTTTCGAGTTCCCCTCCCCATTTTGGATATCCCAGTGAAACTTTTTACAATCTCGAAAAGTTTTCCAAATCCCCGACAGGATTTTGACACTTCCACGTCAAAATCTCTAAAACTCCTGCTGAGATTCTTAAAATCAATGTTGGTATGTTTGGAGTTCCCCTCCACATTTTGGATATCCCAGTGAAACTTTTCACACTCTCGCAAAGTTTTCCATATCCCAGACAATATTTTGACACTTTCACGTCAAAGTCTCTAAAACTCCAGCTGAGATTCTTAAAACCGATGTTGACATGTTTGGATTTCCTTTCAACATTTTGGAAATCCCGGTGAAACTTTTTACATTCTCAGGAAATTTTCCAAATCCCCGACAAGATTTTGACACTTTCACGTCAAAATCTCTAAAACTCCAGTTGAGATTCTTAAAATCAATGTTGGTATGTTTCGAGTTCCCCTCCCCATTTTGGATATCCCAGTGAAACTTTTTACAATCTCGAAAAGTTTTCCAAATCCCCGACAGGATTTTGACACTTCCACGTCAAAATCTCTAAAACTCCTGCTGAGATTCTTAAAATCAATGTTGGTATGTTTGGAGTTCCCCTCCACATTTTGGATATCCCAGTGAAACTTTTCACACTCTCGCAAAGTTTTCCATATCCCAGACAGGATTTTTACACGTTCACGTCAAAGTGTCTAAAACTCTAGTTGAGATTCTTAAAATCAATGTTGACATGTTTGGAGTTCCCTTCAAAATTTTGGAAATCCCGGTCAAATATTTTACATTCTGAGGAAAATATTCAAATCCCTGATAAGAGTTATACAATTTCACGTCAAAATCTTTAAAACTCTAGTTGAGATTCTTAAAATCTATGTTGACATGTTTGGACTTCTCTTCAACATTTTAAAAATCCCGGTGAAACCTTTTAAATTCTGTGGATATTTTCCATATCCCCGACAGGATTTTTACACTTTCACGTCAAAATCTCTAAAACTCCAGTTGAGATTTATAAAATCAATGTTGGTATGTTTGGATTTCCCTTCAACATTTTGGATATCTCAGTGAAACTTTTTACATTCTCGCAAACTTTTCCAAATCCTCGACAGGATTTTTACACTTTCACGTCAAAGTCTCTAAAACTCCAGTTCAGATTCTCAAAATCCATGTTGGTACGTTTGGAGTTCCCTTCAACATTTTGGAAATCCCCGTGAAACCTTTTACATTCTGAGGAAATTTTCCATATCCCCGACAGGATTTTGACACTTTCACGTCAAAATCTCTAAAACTCCAGTGGAGACTCTTAAAATCCTGTTGGTATGTTTGGATTTCCTTTGAACATTTTGGAAATTCCTGTGAAACTTTTCACACTCTCGCAAAGTTTTCCATATCCCCGACACGATTTTCACACCTTCACGTCAAAATCTCTAAAACTCCAGCTGAGATTCTTAAAATCAGTGTTGACATGTTTAGAGTACCTTTCAACATTTTGGATATCCCAGTGAAATTTTTTACTTTCTCGCAAAGTTTTCCAAATCCCCGACAAGATTTTGACACTTTCACGTCAAAGTCTCTAAAACTCCAGCTGAGATTCTTAAAACCGATGTTGACATGTTTGGATTTCCTTTCAACATTTTGGAAATCCCGGTGAAACTTTTTACATTCTCAGGAAATTTTCCAAATCCCCGACAAGATTTTGACACTTTCACGTCAAAATCTCTAAAACTCCAGTTGAGATTCGTAAATCAATGTTGACATGTTTGGAGTTCCCTTCAACATTTTGGAAATCCCGGTGAAACCTTTTACATTCTGTGGAAATTTTCTATATCCCCGACAAGATTTTTACACTTTCACGTTAAAATCTCTAAAACTCCAGCTGAGATTCTTAAAATGAATGTTGACATGTTTATAGTACCTTTCAACATTTTGGATATCCCAGTGAAACTTTTTACATTCTCGCAAACTTTTCCAAATCCTCGACAGGATTTTTACACTTTCACGTCAAAGTCTCTAAAACTCCAGTTCAGATTCTCAAAATCCATGTTGGTAATTTTGGAGTTCCCTTCAACATTTTGGAAATCGAAGTGAATCCTTTTACATTCTGAGGAAATTTTCCATATCCCCGACAGGATTTTTACACTTTCACGTCAAAATCTCTAAATCTCCAGTGGAGACTCTTAAAATCATGTTGGTATGTTTGGATTTTTTTTGAACATTTTGGAAATTCCTGTGAAACTTTTCACACTCTCGCAAAGTTTTCCATATCCCCGACACGATTTTCACACCTTCACGTCAAAATCTCTAAAACTCCAGCTGAGATTCTTAAAATCAGTGTTGACATGTTTAGAGTACCTATCAACATTTTGGATATCCCAGTGAAATTTTTTACTTTCTCGCAAAGTTTTCCAAATCCCCGACAATATTTTGACACTTTCACGTCAAAGTCTCTAAAACTCCAGCTGAGATTCTTAAAATGAATGTTGGTATGTTTCGAGTTCCCCTCCCCATTTTGGATATCCCAGTGAAACTTTTTACAATCTCGAAAAGTTTTCCAAATCCCCGACAGGATTTTGACACTTCCACGTCAAAATCTCTAAAACTCCTGCTGAGATTCTTAAAATCAATGTTGGTATGTTTGGAGTTCCCCTCCACATTTTGGATATCCCAGTGAAACTTTTCACACTCTCGCAAAGTTTTCCATATCCCAGACAGGATTTTTACACGTTCACGTCAAAGTGTCTAAAACTCTAGTTGAGATTCTTAAAATCAATGTTGACATGTTTGGAGTTCCCTTCAAAATTTTGGAAATCCCGGTCAAATATTTTACATTCTGAGGAAAATATTCAAATCCCTGATAAGAGTTATACAATTTCACGTCAAAATCTTTAAAACTCTAGTTGAGATTCTTAAAATCTATGTTGACATGTTTGGACTTCTCTTCAACATTTTAAAAATCCCGGTGAAACCTTTTAAATTCTGTGGATATTTTCCATATCCCCGACAGGATTTTTACACTTTCACGTCAAAATCTCTAAAACTCCAGTTGAGATTTATAAAATCAATGTTGGTATGTTTGGATTTCCCTTCAACATTTTGGATATCTCAGTGAAACTTTTTACACTCTCGCAAACTTTTCCAAATCCTCGACAGGATTTTTACACTTTCACGTCAAAGTCTCTAAAACTCCAGTTCAGATTCTCAAAATCCATGTTGGTACGTTTGGAGTTCCCTTCAACATTTTGGAAATCCCCGTGAAACCTTTTACATTCTGAGGAAATTTTCCATATCCCCGACAGGATTTTTACACTTTCACGTCAAAATCTCTAAATCTCCAGTGGAGACTCTTAAAATCATGTTGGTATGTTTGGATTTTTTTTGAACATTTTGGAAATTCCTGTGAAACTTTTCACACTCTCGCAACGTTTTCCATATCCCCGACACGATTTTCACACCTTCACGTCAAAATCTCTAAAACTCCAGCTGAGATTCTTAAAATCAGTGTTGACATGTTTAGAGTACCTTTCAACATTTTGGATATCCCAGTGAAATTTTTTACTTTCTCGCAAAGTTTTCCAAATCCCCGACAATATTTTGACACTTTCACGTCAAAGTCTCTAAAACTCCAGCTGAGATTCTTAAAACCGATGTTGACATGTTTGGATTTCCTTTCAACATTTTGGAAATCCCGGTGAAACTTTTTACATTCTCAGGAAATTTTCCAAATCCCCGACAAGATTTTGACACTTTCACGTCAAAATCTCTAAAACTCCAGTTGAGATTCGTAAATCAATGTTGACATGTTTGGAGTTCCCTTCAACATTTTGGAAATCCCGGTGAAACCTTTTACATTCTGTGGAAATTTTCTATATCCCCGACAAGATTTTTACACTTTCACGTTAAAATCTCTAAAACTCCAGCTGAGATTCTTAAAATGAATGTTGACATGTTTATAGTACCTTTCAACATTTTGGATATCCCAGTGAAACTTTTTACATTCTCGCAAACTTTTCCAAATCCTCGACAGGATTTTTACACTTTCACGTCAAAGTCTCTAAAACTCCAGTTCAGATTCTCAAAATCCATGTTGGTAATTTTGGAGTTCCCTTCAACATTTTGGAAATCGAAGTGAATCCTTTTACATTCTGAGGAAATTTTCCATATCCCCGACAGGATTTTTACACTTTCACGTCAAAATCTCTAAATCTCCAGTGGAGACTCTTAAAATCATGTTGGTATGTTTGGATTTTTTTTGAACATTTTGGAAATTCCTGTGAAACTTTTCACACTCTCGCAAAGTTTTCCATATCCCCGACACGATTTTCACACCTTCACGTCAAAATCTCTAAAACTCCAGCTGAGATTCTTAAAATCAGTGTTGACATGTTTAGAGTACCTATCAACATTTTGGATATCCCAGTGAAATTTTTTACTTTCTCGCAAAGTTTTCCAAATCCCCGACAATATTTTGACACTTTCACGTCAAAGTCTCTAAAACTCCAGCTGAGATTCTTAAAATGAATGTTGGTATGTTTCGAGTTCCCCTCCCCATTTTGGATATCCCAGTGAAACTTTTTACAATCTCGAAAAGTTTTCCAAATCCCCGACAGGATTTTGACACTTCCACGTCAAAATCTCTAAAACTCCTGCTGAGATTCTTAAAATCAATGTTGGTATGTTTGGAGTTCCCCTCCACATTTTGGATATCCCAGTGAAACTTTTCACACTCTCGCAAAGTTTTCCATATCCCAGACAGGATTTTTACACGTTCACGTCAAAGTGTCTAAAACTCTAGTTGAGATTCTTAAAATCAATGTTGACATGTTTGGAGTTCCCTTCAAAATTTTGGAAATCCCGGTCAAATATTTTACATTCTGAGGAAAATATTCAAATCCCTGATAAGAGTTATACAATTTCACGTCAAAATCTTTAAAACTCTAGTTGAGATTCTTAAAATCTATGTTGACATGTTTGGACTTCTCTTCAACATTTTAAAAATCCCGGTGAAACCTTTTAAATTCTGTGGATATTTTCCATATCCCCGACAGGATTTTTACACTTTCACGTCAAAATCTCTAAAACTCCAGTTGAGATTTATAAAATCAATGTTGGTATGTTTGGATTTCCCTTCAACATTTTGGATATCTCAGTGAAACTTTTTACATTCTCGCAAACTTTTCCAAATCCTCGACAGGATTTTTACACTTTCACGTCAAAGTCTCTAAAACTCCAGTTCAGATTCTCAAAATCCATGTTGGTACGTTTGGAGTTCCCTTCAACATTTTGGAAATCCCCGTGAAACCTTTTACATTCTGAGGAAATTTTCCATATCCCCGACAGGATTTTTACACTTTCACGTCAAAATCTCTAAATCTCCAGTGGAGACTCTTAAAATCATGTTGGTATGTTTGGATTTTTTTTGAACATTTTGGAAATTCCTGTGAAACTTTTCACACTCTCGCAAAGTTTTCCATATCCCCGACACGATTTTCACACCTTCACGTCAAAATCTCTAAAACTCCAGCTGAGATTCTTAAAATCAGTGTTGACATGTTTAGAGTACCTATCAACATTTTGGATATCCCAGTGAAATTTTTTACTTTCTCGCAAAGTTTTCCAAATCCCCGACAATATTTTGACACTTTCACGTCAAAGTCTCTAAAACTCCAGCTGAGATTCTTAAAATGAATGTTGGTATGTTTCGAGTTCCCCTCCCCATTTTGGATATCCCAGTGAAACTTTTTACAATCTCGAAAAGTTTTCCAAATCCCCGACAGGATTTTGACACTTCCACGTCAAAATCTCTAAAACTCCTGCTGAGATTCTTAAAATCAATGTTGGTATGTTTGGAGTTCCCCTCCACATTTTGGATATCCCAGTGAAACTTTTCACACTCTCGCAAAGTTTTCCATATCCCAGACAGGATTTTTACACGTTCACGTCAAAGTGTCTAAAACTCTAGTTGAGATTCTTAAAATCAATGTTGACATGTTTGGAGTTCCCTTCAAAATTTTGGAAATCCCGGTCAAATATTTTACATTCTGAGGAAAATATTCAAATCCCTGATAAGAGTTATACAATTTCACGTCAAAATCTTTAAAACTCTAGTTGAGATTCTTAAAATCTATGTTGACATGTTTGGACTTCTCTTCAACATTTTAAAAATCCCGGTGAAACCTTTTAAATTCTGTGGATATTTTCCATATCCCCGACAGGATTTTTACACTTTCACGTCAAAATCTCTAAAACTCCAGTTGAGATTTATAAAATCAATGTTGGTATGTTTGGATTTCCCTTCAACATTTTGGATATCTCAGTGAAACTTTTTACATTCTCGCAAACTTTTCCAAATCCTCGACAGGATTTTTACACTTTCACGTCAAAGTCTCTAAAACTCCAGTTCAGATTCTCAAAATCCATGTTGGTAATTTTGGAGTTCCCTTCAACATTTTGGAAATCGAAGTGAATCCTTTTACATTCTGAGGAAATTTTCCATATCCCCGACAGGATTTTTACACTTTCACGTCAAAATCTCTAAATCTCCAGTGGAGACTCTTAAAATCATGTTGGTATGTTTGGATTTTTTTTGAACATTTTGGAAATTCCTGTGAAACTTTTCACACTCTCGCAAAGTTTTCCATATCCCCGACACGATTTTCACACCTTCACGTCAAAATCTCTAAAACTCCAGCTGAGATTCTTAAAATCAGTGTTGACATGTTTAGAGTACCTTTCAACATTTTGGATATCCCAGTGAAATTTTTTACTTTCTCGCAAAGTTTTCCAAATCCCCGACAATATTTTGACACTTTCACGTCAAAGTCTCTAAAATTCCAGCTGAGATTCTTAAAACCGATGTTGACATGTTTGGATTTCCTTTCAACATTTTGGAAATCCCGGTGAAACTTTTTACATTCTCAGGAAATTTTCCAAATCCCCGACAAGATTTTGACACCTTCACGTCAAAATCTCTAAAACTCCAGTTGAGATTCTTAAAATCAATGTTGACATGTTTGGAGTTCCCTTCAACATTTTGGAAATCCCGGTGAAACCTTTTACATTCTGTGGAAATTTTCTATATCCCCGACAAGATTTTGACACTTTCACGTTAAAATCTCTAAAACTCCAGCTGAGATTCTTAAAATGAATGTTGACATGTTTATAGTACCTTTCAACATTTTGGATATCCCAGCGAAACTTTTTACATTCTCGCAAAGTTTTCCATATCCCCGACAGGATTTTGACACTTACACGTCAAGATCTCTAAGACTCCAGTTGAGATTCTTAAAATCAATGTTGGTATGTTTGGAGTTCCCCTCCACATTTTGGATATCCCAGTGAAACTTTTTACAATCTCGAAAAGTTTTCCAAATCCCCGACAGGATTTTGACACTTCCACGTCAAAATCTCTAAAACTCCTGCTGAGATTCTTAAAATCAATGTTGGTATGTTTGGAGTTCCCCTCCACATTTTGGATATCCCAGTGAAACTTTTCACACTCTCGCAAAGTTTTCCATATCCCAGACAGGATTTTTACACGTTCACGTCAAAGTGTCTAAAACTCTAGTTGAGATTCTTAAAATCAATGTTGACATGTTTGGAGTTCCCTTCAAAATTTTGGAAATCCCGGTCAAATATTTTACATTCTGAGGAAAATATTCAAATCCCTGATAAGAGTTATACAATTTCACGTCAAAATCTTTAAAACTCTAGTTGAGATTCTTAAAATCTATGTTGACATGTTTGGACTTCTCTTCAACATTTTAAAAATCCCGGTGAAACCTTTTAAATTCTGTGGATATTTTCCATATCCCCGACAGGATTTTTACACTTTCACGTCAAAATCTCTAAAACTCCAGTTGAGATTTATAAAATCAATGTTGGTATGTTTGGATTTCCCTTCAACATTTTGGATATCTCAGTGAAACTTTTTACATTCTCGCAAACTTTTCCAAATCCTCGACAGGATTTTTACACTTTCACGTCAAAGTCTCTAAAACTCCAGTTCAGATTCTCAAAATCCATGTTGGTACGTTTGGAGTTCCCTTCAACATTTTGGAAATCCCCGTGAAACCTTTTACATTCTGAGGAAATTTTCCATATCCCCGACAGGATTTTGACACTTTCACGTCAAAATCTCTAAAACTCCAGTGGAGACTCTTAAAATCCTGTTGGTATGTTTGGATTTCCTTTGAACATTTTGGAAATTCCTGTGAAACTTTTCACACTCTCGCAAAGTTTTCCATATCCCCGACACGATTTTCACACCTTCACGTCAAAATCTCTAAAACTCCAGCTGAGATTCTTAAAATCAGTGTTGACATGTTTAGAGTACCTTTCAACATTTTGGATATCCCAGTGAAATTTTTTACTTTCTCGCAAAGTTTTCCAAATCCCCGACAATATTTTGACACTTTCACGTCAAAGTCTCTAAAACTCCAGCTGAGATTCTTAAAACCGATGTTGACATGTTTGGATTTCCTTTCAACATTTTGGAAATCCCGGTGAAACTTTTTACATTCTCAGGAAATTTTCCAAATCCCCGACAAGATTTTGACACTTTCACGTCAAAATCTCTAAAACTCCAGTTGAGATTCGTAAATCAATGTTGACATGTTTGGAGTTCCCTTCAACATTTTGGAAATCCCGGTGAAACCTTTTACATTCTGTGGAAATTTTCTATATCCCCGACAAGATTTTTACACTTTCACGTTAAAATCTCTAAAACTCCAGCTGAGATTCTTAAAATGAATGTTGACATGTTTATAGTACCTTTCAACATTTTGGATATCCCAGTGAAACTTTTTACATTCTCGCAAACTTTTCCAAATCCTCGACAGGATTTTTACACTTTCACGTCAAAGTCTCTAAAACTCCAGTTCAGATTCTCAAAATCCATGTTGGTAATTTTGGAGTTCCCTTCAACATTTTGGAAATCGAAGTGAATCCTTTTACATTCTGAGGAAATTTTCCATATCCCCGACAGGATTTTTACACTTTCACGTCAAAATCTCTAAATCTCCAGTGGAGACTCTTAAAATCATGTTGGTATGTTTGGATTTTTTTTGAACATTTTGGAAATTCCTGTGAAACTTTTCACACTCTCGCAAAGTTTTCCATATCCCCGACACGATTTTCACACCTTCACGTCAAAATCTCTAAAACTCCAGCTGAGATTCTTAAAATCAGTGTTGACATGTTTAGAGTACCTATCAACATTTTGGATATCCCAGTGAAATTTTTTACTTTCTCGCAAAGTTTTCCAAATCCCCGACAATATTTTGACACTTTCACGTCAAAGTCTCTAAAACTCCAGCTGAGATTCTTAAAATGAATGTTGGTATGTTTCGAGTTCCCCTCCCCATTTTGGATATCCCAGTGAAACTTTTTACAATCTCGAAAAGTTTTCCAAATCCCCGACAGGATTTTGACACTTCCACGTCAAAATCTCTAAAACTCCTGCTGAGATTCTTAAAATCAATGTTGGTATGTTTGGAGTTCCCCTCCACATTTTGGATATCCCAGTGAAACTTTTCACACTCTCGCAAAGTTTTCCATATCCCAGACAGGATTTTTACACGTTCACGTCAAAGTGTCTAAAACTCTAGTTGAGATTCTTAAAATCAATGTTGACATGTTTGGAGTTCCCTTCAAAATTTTGGAAATCCCGGTCAAATATTTTACATTCTGAGGAAAATATTCAAATCCCTGATAAGAGTTATACAATGTCACGTCAAAATCTTTAAAACTCTAGTTGAGATTCTTAAAATCAATGTTGACATGTTTGGAGTTCTCTTCAACATTTTAAAAATCCCGGTGAAACCTTTTAAATTCTGTGGAAATTTTCCATATCCCCGACAGGATTTTTACACTTTCACGTCAAAATCTCTAAAACTCCAGTTGAGATTTATAAAATCAATGTTGGTATGTTTGGATTTCCCTTCAACATTTTGGATATCTCAGTGAAACTTTTTACATTCTCGCAAACTTTTCCAAATCCTCGACAGGATTTTTACACTTTCACGTCAAAGTCTCTAAAACTCCAGTTCAGATTCTCAAAATCCATGTTGGTAATTTTGGAGTTCCCTTCAACATTTTGGAAATCGAAGTGAATCCTTTTACATTCTGAGGAAATTTTCCATATCCCCGACAGGATTTTTACACTTTCACGTCAAGATCTCTAAATCTCCAGTGGAGACTCTTAAAATCATGTTGGTATGTTTGGATTTCCTTTGAACATTTTGGAAATTCCTGTGAAACTTTTCACACTCTCGCAAAGTTTTCCATATCCCCGACACGATTTTCACACCTTCACGTCAAAATCTCTAAAACTCCAGCTGAGATTCTTAAAATCAGTGTTGACATGTTTAGAGTACCTTTCAACATTTTGGAAATCCCGGTGAAACCTTTTACATTCTGTGGAAATTTTCTATATCCCCGACAAGATTTTGACACTTTCACGTTAAAATCTCTAAAACTCCAGCTGAGATTCTTAAAATGAATGTTGACATGTTTATAGTACCTTTCAACATTTTGGATATCCCAGCGAAACTTTTTACATTCTCGCAAAGTTTTCCATATCCCCGACAGGATTTTGAAACTTTCACGTCAAGATCTCTAAGACTCCAGTTGAGATTCTTAAAATCAATGTTGGTATGTTTCGAGTTCCCCTCCACATTTTGGATATCCCAGTGAAACTTTTTACAATCTCGAAAAGTCTTCCAAATCCCCGACAGGATTTTGACACTTCCACGTCAAAATCTCTAAAACTCCAGTTGAGATTCTTAAAATCAATGTTTGTATGCTTGGATTTCCCTTCAACATTTTGGACATCTCTGTGAAACTTTTCACACTCTCGCAAAGTTTTCCATATCCCCGACAGGATTTTTACACGTTCACGTCAAAGTGTCTAAAACTCTAGTTGAGATTCTTAAAATCAATGTTGACATGTTTGGAGTTCCCTTCAAAATTTTGGAAATCCCGGTCAAATATTTTACATTCTGAGGAAAATATTCAAATCCCTGATAAGAGTTATACACTTTCACGTCAAAATCTTTAAAACTCTAGTTGAGATTCTTAAAATCAATGTTGGTATATTTGGCGTTCCCTTCAACATCTTGGAAATCCCGGTGAAAATTTGTACATTCTCGCAAAGTTTTCTAAATCCCCGATACGAATTTTACACTTTCACGTCAAAATCTCTAAAACTCCAGTTGAGATTCTTAAAATCAATGTTAACATGTTTGGAGATCCCTTCAACATCTTGGAAATCCCGGTGAAATATTTTAGATTCTCAGGAAAATATTCAAATCCCTGATAAGAGTTTTACGTCAAAATCTTTAAAACGCTAGTTGAGATTCTTAAAATCAATGTTGGTATATTTGTAGTTCCCTTCAACATTTTGGAAATCCCGGTGAAACTTTTATACAGTCTCGCGATGTTTCCTACATCTATGAAGCATTTGTACACTTTCACGTCAAAATCTCTAGAACTCCAGTTGAGATTCTTAAAATCAATGTTGGTATGTTTGGATTTCCCTTCAACATTTTGGATATCTCAGTGAAACTTTTTACATTCTCGCAAACTTTTCCAAATCCTCGACAGGATTTTTACACTTTCACGTCAAAGTCTCTAAAACTCCAGTTCAGATTCTCAAAATCCATGTTGGTACGTTTGGAGTTCCCTTCAACACTTTGGAAATCCCCGTGAAACCTTTTACATTCTGAGGAAATTTTCCATATCCCCGACAGGATTTTGACACTTTCACGTCAAAATCTCTAAAGCTCCAGTGGAGACTCTTAAAATCCTGTTGGTATGTTTGGATTTCCTTTGAACATTTTGGAAATTCCTGTGAAACTTTTCACACTCTCGCAAAGTTTTCCATATCCCCGACACGATTTTCACACCTTCACGTCAAAATCTCTAAAACGCCAGCTGAGATTCTTAAAATCAGTGTTGACATGTTTAGAGTACCTTTCAACATTTTGGATATCCCAGTGAAATTTTTTACTTTCTCGCAAAGTTTTCCAAATCCCCGACAAGATTTTGACACTTTCACGTCAAAGTCTCTAAAACTCCAGCTGAGATTCTTAAAACCGATGTTGACATGTTTGGATTTCCTTTCAACATTTTGGAAATCCCGGTGAAACTTTTTACATTCTCAGGAAATTTTCCAAATCCCCGACAAGATTTTGACACTTTCACGTCAAAATCTCTAAAACTCCAGTTGAGATTCTTAAAATCAATGTTGACATGTTTGGAGTTCCCTTCAACATTTTGGAAATCCCGGTGAAACCTTTTACATTCTGTGGAAATTTTCTATATCCCCGACAAGATTTTGACACTTTCACGTTAAAATCTCTAAAACTCCAGCTGAGATTCTTAAAATGAATGTTGACATGTTTATAGTACCTTTCAACATTTTGGATATCCCAGTGAAACTTTTTACATTCTCGCAAACTTTTCCAAATCCTCGACAGGATTTTTACACTTTCACGTCAAAGTCTCTAAAACTCCAGTTCAGATTCTCAAAATCCATGTTGGTAATTTTGGAGTTCCCTTCAACATTTTGGAAATCGAAGTGAATCCTTTTACATTCTGAGGAAATTTTCCATATCCCCGACAGGATTTTTACACTTTCACGTCAAAATCTCTAAATCTCCAGTGGAGACTCTTAAAATCATGTTGGTATGTTTGGATTTTTTTTGAACATTTTGGAAATTCCTGTGAAACTTTTCACACTCTCGCAAAGTTTTCCATATCCCCGACACGATTTTCACACCTTCACGTCAAAATCTCTAAAACTCCAGCTGAGATTCTTAAAATCAGTGTTGACATGTTTAGAGTACCTATCAACATTTTGGATATCCCAGTGAAATTTTTTACTTTCTCGCAAAGTTTTCCAAATCCCCGACAATATTTTGACACTTTCACGTCAAAGTCTCTAAAACTCCAGCTGAGATTCTTAAAATGAATGTTGGTATGTTTCGAGTTCCCCTCCCCATTTTGGATATCCCAGTGAAACTTTTTACAATCTCGAAAAGTTTTCCAAATCCCCGACAGGATTTTGACACTTCCACGTCAAAATCTCTAAAACTCCTGCTGAGATTCTTAAAATCAATGTTGGTATGTTTGGAGTTCCCCTCCACATTTTGGATATCCCAGTGAAACTTTTCACACTCTCGCAAAGTTTTCCATATCCCAGACAGGATTTTTACACGTTCACGTCAAAGTGTCTAAAACTCTAGTTGAGATTCTTAAAATCAATGTTGACATGTTTGGAGTTCCCTTCAAAATTTTGGAAATCCCGGTCAAATATTTTACATTCTGAGGAAAATATTCAAATCCCTGATAAGAGTTATACAATTTCACGTCAAAATCTTTAAAACTCTAGTTGAGATTCTTAAAATCTATGTTGACATGTTTGGACTTCTCTTCAACATTTTAAAAATCCCGGTGAAACCTTTTAAATTCTGTGGAAATTTTCCATATCCCCGACAGGATTTTTACACTTTCACGTCAAAATCTCTAAAACTCCAGTTGAGATTTATAAAATCAATGTTGGTATGTTTGGATTTCCCTTCAACATTTTGGATATCTCAGTGAAACTTTTTACATTCTCGCAAACTTTTCCAAATCCTCGACAGGATTTTTACACTTTCACGTCAAAGTCTCTAAAACTCCAGTTCAGATTCTCAAAATCCATGTTGGTACGTTTGGAGTTCCCTTCAACACTTTGGAAATCCCCGTGAAACCTTTTACATTCTGAGGAAATTTTCCATATCCCCGACAGGATTTTGACACTTTCACGTCAAAATCTCTAAAGCTCCAGTGGAGACTCTTAAAATCCTGTTGGTATGTTTGGATTTCCTTTGAACATTTTGGAAATTCCTGTGAAACTTTTCACACTCTCGCAAAGTTTTCCATATCCCCGACACGATTTTCACACCTTCACGTCAAAATCTCTAAAACGCCAGCTGAGATTCTTAAAATCAGTGTTGACATGTTTAGAGTACCTTTCAACATTTTGGATATCCCAGTGAAATTTTTTACTTTCTCGCAAAGTTTTCCAAATCCCCGACAAGATTTTGACACTTTCACGTCAAAGTCTCTAAAACTCCAGCTGAGATTCTTAAAACCGATGTTGACATGTTTGGATTTCCTTTCAACATTTTGGAAATCCCGGTGAAACTTTTTACATTCTCAGGAAATTTTCCAAATCCCCGACAAGATTTTGACACTTTCACGTCAAAATCTCTAAAACTCCAGTTGAGATTCTTAAAATCAATGTTGACATGTTTGGAGTTCCCTTCAACATTTTGGAAATCCCGGTGAAACCTTTTACATTCTGTGGAAATTTTCTATATCCCCGACAAGATTTTGACACTTTCACGTTAAAATCTCTAAAACTCCAGCTGAGATTCTTAAAATGAATGTTGACATGTTTATAGTACCTTTCAACATTTTGGATATCCCAGTGAAACTTTTTACATTCTCGCAAACTTTTCCAAATCCTCGACAGGATTTTTACACTTTCACGTCAAAGTCTCTAAAACTCCAGTTCAGATTCTCAAAATCCATGTTGGTAATTTTGGAGTTCCCTTCAACATTTTGGAAATCGAAGTGAATCCTTTTACATTCTGAGGAAATTTTCCATATCCCCGACAGGATTTTTACACTTTCACGTCAAAATCTCTAAATCTCCAGTGGAGACTCTTAAAATCATGTTGGTATGTTTGGATTTTTTTTGAACATTTTGGAAATTCCTGTGAAACTTTTCACACTCTCGCAAAGTTTTCCATATCCCCGACACGATTTTCACACCTTCACGTCAAAATCTCTAAAACTCCAGCTGAGATTCTTAAAATCAGTGTTGACATGTTTAGAGTACCTATCAACATTTTGGATATCCCAGTGAAATTTTTTACTTTCTCGCAAAGTTTTCCAAATCCCCGACAATATTTTGACACTTTCACGTCAAAGTCTCTAAAACTCCAGCTGAGATTCTTAAAATGAATGTTGGTATGTTTCGAGTTCCCCTCCCCATTTTGGATATCCCAGTGAAACTTTTTACAATCTCGAAAAGTTTTCCAAATCCCCGACAGGATTTTGACACTTCCACGTCAAAATCTCTAAAACTCCTGCTGAGATTCTTAAAATCAATGTTGGTATGTTTGGAGTTCCCCTCCACATTTTGGATATCCCAGTGAAACTTTTCACACTCTCGCAAAGTTTTCCATATCCCAGACAGGATTTTTACACGTTCACGTCAAAGTGTCTAAAACTCTAGTTGAGATTCTTAAAATCAATGTTGACATGTTTGGAGTTCCCTTCAAAATTTTGGAAATCCCGGTCAAATATTTTACATTCTGAGGAAAATATTCAAATCCCTGATAAGAGTTATACAATTTCACGTCAAAATCTTTAAAACTCTAGTTGAGATTCTTAAAATCTATGTTGACATGTTTGGACTTCTCTTCAACATTTTAAAAATCCCGGTGAAACCTTTTAAATTCTGTGGAAATTTTCCATATCCCCGACAGGATTTTTACACTTTCACGTCAAAATCTCTAAAACTCCAGTTGAGATTTATAAAATCAATGTTGGTATGTTTGGATTTCCCTTCAACATTTTGGATATCTCAGTGAAACTTTTTACATTCTCGCAAACTTTTCCAAATCCTCGACAGGATTTTTACACTTTCACGTCAAAGTCTCTAAAACTCCAGTTCAGATTCTCAAAATCCATGTTGGTAATTTTGGAGTTCCCTTCAACATTTTGGAAATCGAAGTGAATCCTTTTACATTCTGAGGAAATTTTCCATATCCCCGACAGGATTTTTACACTTTCACGTCAAGATCTCTAAATCTCAAGTGGAGACTCTTAAAATCATGTTGGTATGTTTGGATTTTTTTTGAACATTTTGGAAATTCCTGTGAAACTTTTCACACTCTCGCAAAGTTTTCCATATCCCCGACACGATTTTCACACCTTCACGTCAAAATCTCTAAAACTCCAGTTGAGATTCTTAAAATCAATGTTGGTATGTTTCGAGTTCCCCTCCCCATTTTGGATATCCCAGTGAAACTTTTTACAATCTCGAAAAGTTTTCCAAATCCCCGACAGGATTTTGACACTTCCACGTCAAAATCTCTAAAACTCCTGCTGAGATTCTTAAAATCAATGTTGGTATGTTTGGAGTTCCCCTCCACATTTTGGATATCCCAGTGAAACTTTTCACACTCTCGCAAAGTTTTCCATATCCCAGACAGGATTTTTACACGTTCACGTCAAAGTGTCTAAAACTCTAGTTGAGATTCTTAAAATCAATGTTGACATGTTTGGAGTTCCCTTCAAAATTTTGGAAATCCCGGTCAAATATTTTACATTCTGAGGAAAATATTCAAATCCCTGATAAGAGTTATACAATTTCACGTCAAAATCTTTAAAACTCTAGTTGAGATTCTTAAAATCAATGTTGACATGTTTGGAGTTCTCTTCAACATTTTAAAAATCCCGGTGAAACCTTTTAAATTCTGTGGAAATTTTCCATATCCCCGACAGGATTTTTACACTTTCACGTCAAAATCTCTAAAACTCCAGTTGAGATCTATAAAATCAATGTTGGTATGTTTGGATTTCCCTTCAACATTTTGGATATCTCAGTGAAACTTTTTACATTCTCGCAAACTTTTCCAAATCCTCGACAGGATTTTTACACTTTCACGTCAAAGTCTCTAAAACTCCAGTTCAGATTCTCAAAATCCATGTTGGTACGTTTGGAGTTCCCTTCAACATTTTGGAAATCCAAGTGAATCCTTTTACATTCTGAGGAAATTTTCCATATCCCCGACAGGATTTTTACACTTTCACGTCAAAATCTCTAAATCTCCAGTGGAGACTCTTAAAATCATGTTGGTATGTTTGGATTTCCTTTGAACATTTTGGAAATTCCTGTGAAACTTTTCACACTCTCGCAAAGTTTTCCATATCCCCGACACGATTTTCACACCTTCACGTCAAAATCTCTAAAACTCCAGCTGAGATTCTTAAAATCAGTGTTGACATGTTTAGAGTACCTTTCAACATTTTGGAAATCCCGGTGAAACCTTTTACATTCTGTGGAAATTTTCTATATCCCCGACAAGATTTTGACACTTTCACGTTAAAATCTCTAAAACTCCAGCTGAGATTCTTAAAATGAATGTTGACATGTTTATAGTACCTTTCAACATTTTGGATATCCCAGCGAAACTTTTTACATTCTCGCAAAGTTTTCCATATCCCCGACAGGATTTTGAAACTTTCACGTCAAGATCTCTAAGACTCCAGTTGAGATTCTTAAAATCAATGTTGGTATGTTTCGAGTTCCCCTCCACATTTTGGATATCCCAGTGAAACTTTTTACAATCTCGAAAAGTCTTCCAAATCCCCGACAGGATTTTGACACTTCCACGTCAAAATCTCTAAAACTCCAGTTGAGATTCTTAAAATCAATGTTTGTATGCTTGGATTTCCCTTCAACATTTTGGACATCTCTGTGAAACTTTTCACACTCTCGCAAAGTTTTCCATATCCCCGACAGGATTTTTACACGTTCACGTCAAAGTGTCTAAAACTCTAGTTGAGATTCTTAAAATCAATGTTGACATGTTTGGAGTTCCCTTCAAAATTTTGGAAATCCCGGTCAAATATTTTACATTCTGAGGAAAATATTCAAATCCCTGATAAGAGTTATACACTTTCACGTCAAAATCTTTAAAACTCTAGTTGAGATTCTTAAAATCAATGTTGGTATATTTGGCGTTCCCTTCAACATCTTGGAAATCCCGGTGAAAATTTGTACATTCTCGCAAAGTTTTCTAAATCCCCGACACGAATTTTACACTTTCACGTCAAAATCTCTAAAACTCCAGTTGAGATTCTTAAAATCAATGTTAACATGTTTGGAGATCCCTTCAACATCTTGGAAATCCCGGTGAAATATTTTAGATTCTCAGGAAAATATTCAAATCCCTGATAAGAGTTTTACGTCAAAATCTTTAAAACGCTAGTTGAGATTCTTAAAATCAATGTTGGTATATTTGTAGTTCCCTTCAACATTTTGGAAATCCCGGTGAAACTTTTATACAGTCTCGCGATGTTTCCTACATCTATGAAGCATTTGTACACTTTCACGTCAAAATCTCTAGAACTCCAGTTGAGATTCTTAAAATCAATGTTGGTATGTTTGGATTTCCCTTCAACATTTTGGATATCTCAGTGAAACTTTTTACATTCTCGCAAACTTTTCCAAATCCTCGACAGGATTTTTACACTTTCACGTCAAAGTCTCTAAAACTCCAGTTCAGATTCTCAAAATCCATGTTGGTACGTTTGGAGTTCCCTTCAACACTTTGGAAATCCCCGTGAAACCTTTTACATTCTGAGGAAATTTTCCATATCCCCGACAGGATTTTGACACTTTCACGTCAAAATCTCTAAAACTCCAGTGGAGACTCTTAAAATCCTGTTGGTATGTTTGGATTTCCTTTGAACATTTTGGAAATTCCTGTGAAACTTTTCACACTCTCGCAAAGTTTTCCATATCCCCGACACGATTTTCACACCTTCACGTCAAAATCTCTAAAACGCCAGCTGAGATTCTTAAAATCAGTGTTGACATGTTTAGAGTACCTTTCAACATTTTGGATATCCCAGTGAAATTTTTTACTTTCTCGCAAAGTTTTCCAAATCCCCGACAAGATTTTGACACTTTCACGTCAAAGTCTCTAAAACTCCAGCTGAGATTCTTAAAACCGATGTTGACATGTTTGGATTTCCTTTCAACATTTTGGAAATCCCGGTGAAACTTTTTACATTCTCAGGAAATTTTCCAAATCCCCGACAAGATTTTGACACTTTCACGTCAAAATCTCTAAAACTCCAGTTGAGATTCTTAAAATCAATGTTGACATGTTTGGAGTTCCCTTCAACATTTTGGAAATCCCGGTGAAACCTTTTACATTCTGTGGAAATTTTCTATATCCCCGACAAGATTTTGACACTTTCACGTTAAAATCTCTAAAACTCCAGCTGAGATTCTTAAAATGAATGTTGACATGTTTATAGTACCTTTCAACATTTTGGATATCCCAGCGAAACTTTTTACATTCTCGCAAAGTTTTCCATATCCCCGACAGGGTTTTGACACTTTCACGTCAAGATCTCTAAGACTCCAGTTGAGATTCTTAAAATCAATGTTGGTATGTTTCGAGTTCCCCTCCACATTTTGGATATCCCAGTGAAACTTTTCACACTCTCGCAAAGTTTTCCATATCCCAGACAGGATTTTTACACGTTCACGTCAAAGTGTCTAAAACTCTAGTTGAGATTCTTAAAATCAATGTTGACATGTTTGGAGTTCCCTTCAAAATTTTGGAAATCCCGGTCAAATATTTTAAATTCTGAGGAAAATATTCAAATCCCTGATAAGAGTTATACACTTTCACGTCAAAATCTTTAAAACTCCAGTTGAGATTCTTAAAATCTATGTTGGTATATTTGGCGTTCCCTTCAACATCTTGGAAATCCCGGTGAAAATTTGTACATTCTCGCAGTTTTCTAAATCCCCGACACGAATTTTACACTTTCACGTCAAAATCTCTAAAACTCCAGTTGAGATTCTTAAAATCAATGTTAACATGTTTGGAGATCCCTTCAACATCTTGGAAATCCCGGTGAAATATTTTAGATTCTCAGGAAAATATTCAAATCCCTGATAAGAGTTTTACGTCAAAATCTTTAAAACTCTAGTTGAGATTCTTAAAATCAATGTTGGTATATTTGTAGTTCCCTTCAACATTTTGGAAATCCCGGTGAAACTTTTATACAGTCTCGCGATGTTTCCTACATCTATGAAGCATTTGTACACTTTCACGTCAAAATCTCTAGAACTCCAGTTGAGATTCTTAAAATCAATGTTGGTATGTTTGGATTTCCCTTCAACATTTTGGATATCTCAGTGAAACTTTTTACATTCTCGCAAACTTTTCCAAATCCTCGACAGGATTTTTACACTTTCACGTCAAAGTCTCTAAAACTCCAGTTCAGATTCTCAAAATCCATGTTGGTAATTTTGGAGTTCCCTTCAACATTTTGGAAATCGAAGTGAATCCTTTTACATTCTGAGGAAATTTTCCATATCCCCGACAGGATTTTTACACTTTCACGTCAAAATCTCTAAATCTCCAGTGGAGACTCTTAAAATCATGTTGGTATGTTTGGATTTTTTTTGAACATTTTGGAAATTCCTGTGAAACTTTTCACACTCTCGCAAAGTTTTCCATATCCCCGACACGATTTTCACACCTTCACGTCAAAATCTCTAAAACTCCAGCTGAGATTCTTAAAATCAGTGTTGACATGTTTAGAGTACCTTTCAACATTTTGGATATCCCAGTGAAATTTTTTACTTTCTCGCAAAGTTTTCCAAATCCCCGACAATATTTTGACACTTTCACGTCAAAGTCTCTAAAATTCCAGCTGAGATTCTTAAAACCGATGTTGACATGTTTGGATTTCCTTTCAACATTTTGGAAATCCCGGTGAAACTTTTTACATTCTCAGGAAATTTTCCAAATCCCCGACAAGATTTTGACACCTTCACGTCAAAATCTCTAAAACTCCAGTTGAGATTCTTAAAATCAATGTTGACATGTTTGGAGTTCCCTTCAACATTTTGGAAATCCCGGTGAAACCTTTTACATTCTGTGGAAATTTTCTATATCCCCGACAAGATTTTGACACTTTCACGTTAAAATCTCTAAAACTCCAGCTGAGATTCTTAAAATGAATGTTGACATGTTTATAGTACCTTTCAACATTTTGGATATCCCAGCGAAACTTTTTACATTCTCGCAAAGTTTTCCATATCCCCGACAGGATTTTGACACTTACACGTCAAGATCTCTAAGACTCCAGTTGAGATTCTTAAAATCAATGTTGGTATGTTTGGAGTTCCCCTCCACATTTTGGATATCCCAGTGAAACTTTTTACAATCTCGAAAAGTTTTCCAAATCCCCGACAGGATTTTGACACTTCCACGTCAAAATCTCTAAAACTCCTGCTGAGATTCTTAAAATCAATGTTGGTATGTTTGGAGTTCCCCTCCACATTTTGGATATCCCAGTGAAACTTTTCACACTCTCGCAAAGTTTTCCATATCCCAGACAGGATTTTTACACGTTCACGTCAAAGTGTCTAAAACTCTAGTTGAGATTCTTAAAATCAATGTTGACATGTTTGGAGTTCCCTTCAAAATTTTGGAAATCCCGGTCAAATATTTTACATTCTGAGGAAAATATTCAAATCCCTGATAAGAGTTATACAATTTCACGTCAAAATCTTTAAAACTCTAGTTGAGATTCTTAAAATCTATGTTGACATGTTTGGACTTCTCTTCAACATTTTAAAAATCCCGGTGAAACCTTTTAAATTCTGTGGATATTTTCCATATCCCCGACAGGATTTTTACACTTTCACGTCAAAATCTCTAAAACTCCAGTTGAGATTTATAAAATCAATGTTGGTATGTTTGGATTTCCCTTCAACATTTTGGATATCTCAGTGAAACTTTTTACATTCTCGCAAACTTTTCCAAATCCTCGACAGGATTTTTACACTTTCACGTCAAAGTCTCTAAAACTCCAGTTCAGATTCTCAAAATCCATGTTGGTACGTTTGGAGTTCCCTTCAACATTTTGGAAATCCCCGTGAAACCTTTTACATTCTGAGGAAATTTTCCATATCCCCGACAGGATTTTGACACTTTCACGTCAAAATCTCTAAAACTCCAGTGGAGACTCTTAAAATCCTGTTGGTATGTTTGGATTTCCTTTGAACATTTTGGAAATTCCTGTGAAACTTTTCACACTCTCGCAAAGTTTTCCATATCCCCGACACGATTTTCACACCTTCACGTCAAAATCTCTAAAACTCCAGCTGAGATTCTTAAAATCAGTGTTGACATGTTTAGAGTACCTTTCAACATTTTGGATATCCCAGTGAAATTTTTTACTTTCTCGCAAAGTTTTCCAAATCCCCGACAATATTTTGACACTTTCACGTCAAAGTCTCTAAAACTCCAGCTGAGATTCTTAAAACCGATGTTGACATGTTTGGATTTCCTTTCAACATTTTGGAAATCCCGGTGAAACTTTTTACATTCTCAGGAAATTTTCCAAATCCCCGACAAGATTTTGACACTTTCACGTCAAAATCTCTAAAACTCCAGTTGAGATTCGTAAATCAATGTTGACATGTTTGGAGTTCCCTTCAACATTTTGGAAATCCCGGTGAAACCTTTTACATTCTGTGGAAATTTTCTATATCCCCGACAAGATTTTTACACTTTCACGTTAAAATCTCTAAAACTCCAGCTGAGATTCTTAAAATGAATGTTGACATGTTTATAGTACCTTTCAACATTTTGGATATCCCAGTGAAACTTTTTACATTCTCGCAAACTTTTCCAAATCCTCGACAGGATTTTTACACTTTCACGTCAAAGTCTCTAAAACTCCAGTTCAGATTCTCAAAATCCATGTTGGTAATTTTGGAGTTCCCTTCAACATTTTGGAAATCGAAGTGAATCCTTTTACATTCTGAGGAAATTTTCCATATCCCCGACAGGATTTTTACACTTTCACGTCAAAATCTCTAAATCTCCAGTGGAGACTCTTAAAATCATGTTGGTATGTTTGGATTTTTTTTGAACATTTTGGAAATTCCTGTGAAACTTTTCACACTCTCGCAAAGTTTTCCATATCCCCGACACGATTTTCACACCTTCACGTCAAAATCTCTAAAACTCCAGCTGAGATTCTTAAAATCAGTGTTGACATGTTTAGAGTACCTATCAACATTTTGGATATCCCAGTGAAATTTTTTACTTTCTCGCAAAGTTTTCCAAATCCCCGACAATATTTTGACACTTTCACGTCAAAGTCTCTAAAACTCCAGCTGAGATTCTTAAAATGAATGTTGGTATGTTTCGAGTTCCCCTCCCCATTTTGGATATCCCAGTGAAACTTTTTACAATCTCGAAAAGTTTTCCAAATCCCCGACAGGATTTTGACACTTCCACGTCAAAATCTCTAAAACTCCTGCTGAGATTCTTAAAATCAATGTTGGTATGTTTGGAGTTCCCCTCCACATTTTGGATATCCCAGTGAAACTTTTCACACTCTCGCAAAGTTTTCCATATCCCAGACAGGATTTTTACACGTTCACGTCAAAGTGTCTAAAACTCTAGTTGAGATTCTTAAAATCAATGTTGACATGTTTGGAGTTCCCTTCAAAATTTTGGAAATCCCGGTCAAATATTTTACATTCTGAGGAAAATATTCAAATCCCTGATAAGAGTTATACAATGTCACGTCAAAATCTTTAAAACTCTAGTTGAGATTCTTAAAATCAATGTTGACATGTTTGGAGTTCTCTTCAACATTTTAAAAATCCCGGTGAAACCTTTTAAATTCTGTGGAAATTTTCCATATCCCCGACAGGATTTTTACACTTTCACGTCAAAATCTCTAAAACTCCAGTTGAGATTTATAAAATCAATGTTGGTATGTTTGGATTTCCCTTCAACATTTTGGATATCTCAGTGAAACTTTTTACATTCTCGCAAACTTTTCCAAATCCTCGACAGGATTTTTACACTTTCACGTCAAAGTCTCTAAAACTCCAGTTCAGATTCTCAAAATCCATGTTGGTAATTTTGGAGTTCCCTTCAACATTTTGGAAATCGAAGTGAATCCTTTTACATTCTGAGGAAATTTTCCATATCCCCGACAGGATTTTTACACTTTCACGTCAAGATCTCTAAATCTCCAGTGGAGACTCTTAAAATCATGTTGGTATGTTTGGATTTCCTTTGAACATTTTGGAAATTCCTGTGAAACTTTTCACACTCTCGCAAAGTTTTCCATATCCCCGACACGATTTTCACACCTTCACGTCAAAATCTCTAAAACTCCAGCTGAGATTCTTAAAATCAGTGTTGACATGTTTAGAGTACCTTTCAACATTTTGGAAATCCCGGTGAAACCTTTTACATTCTGTGGAAATTTTCTATATCCCCGACAAGATTTTGACACTTTCACGTTAAAATCTCTAAAACTCCAGCTGAGATTCTTAAAATGAATGTTGACATGTTTATAGTACCTTTCAACATTTTGGATATCCCAGCGAAACTTTTTACATTCTCGCAAAGTTTTCCATATCCCCGACAGGATTTTGAAACTTTCACGTCAAGATCTCTAAGACTCCAGTTGAGATTCTTAAAATCAATGTTGGTATGTTTCGAGTTCCCCTCCACATTTTGGATATCCCAGTGAAACTTTTTACAATCTCGAAAAGTCTTCCAAATCCCCGACAGGATTTTGACACTTCCACGTCAAAATCTCTAAAACTCCAGTTGAGATTCTTAAAATCAATGTTTGTATGCTTGGATTTCCCTTCAACATTTTGGACATCTCTGTGAAACTTTTCACACTCTCGCAAAGTTTTCCATATCCCCGACAGGATTTTTACACGTTCACGTCAAAGTGTCTAAAACTCTAGTTGAGATTCTTAAAATCAATGTTGACATGTTTGGAGTTCCCTTCAAAATTTTGGAAATCCCGGTCAAATATTTTACATTCTGAGGAAAATATTCAAATCCCTGATAAGAGTTATACACTTTCACGTCAAAATCTTTAAAACTCTAGTTGAGATTCTTAAAATCAATGTTGGTATATTTGGCGTTCCCTTCAACATCTTGGAAATCCCGGTGAAAATTTGTACATTCTCGCAAAGTTTTCTAAATCCCCGATACGAATTTTACACTTTCACGTCAAAATCTCTAAAACTCCAGTTGAGATTCTTAAAATCAATGTTAACATGTTTGGAGATCCCTTCAACATCTTGGAAATCCCGGTGAAATATTTTAGATTCTCAGGAAAATATTCAAATCCCTGATAAGAGTTTTACGTCAAAATCTTTAAAACGCTAGTTGAGATTCTTAAAATCAATGTTGGTATATTTGTAGTTCCCTTCAACATTTTGGAAATCCCGGTGAAACTTTTATACAGTCTCGCGATGTTTCCTACATCTATGAAGCATTTGTACACTTTCACGTCAAAATCTCTAGAACTCCAGTTGAGATTCTTAAAATCAATGTTGGTATGTTTGGATTTCCCTTCAACATTTTGGATATCTCAGTGAAACTTTTTACATTCTCGCAAACTTTTCCAAATCCTCGACAGGATTTTTACACTTTCACGTCAAAGTCTCTAAAACTCCAGTTCAGATTCTCAAAATCCATGTTGGTACGTTTGGAGTTCCCTTCAACACTTTGGAAATCCCCGTGAAACCTTTTACATTCTGAGGAAATTTTCCATATCCCCGACAGGATTTTGACACTTTCACGTCAAAATCTCTAAAGCTCCAGTGGAGACTCTTAAAATCCTGTTGGTATGTTTGGATTTCCTTTGAACATTTTGGAAATTCCTGTGAAACTTTTCACACTCTCGCAAAGTTTTCCATATCCCCGACACGATTTTCACACCTTCACGTCAAAATCTCTAAAACGCCAGCTGAGATTCTTAAAATCAGTGTTGACATGTTTAGAGTACCTTTCAACATTTTGGATATCCCAGTGAAATTTTTTACTTTCTCGCAAAGTTTTCCAAATCCCCGACAAGATTTTGACACTTTCACGTCAAAGTCTCTAAAACTCCAGCTGAGATTCTTAAAACCGATGTTGACATGTTTGGATTTCCTTTCAACATTTTGGAAATCCCGGTGAAACTTTTTACATTCTCAGGAAATTTTCCAAATCCCCGACAAGATTTTGACACTTTCACGTCAAAATCTCTAAAACTCCAGTTGAGATTCTTAAAATCAATGTTGACATGTTTGGAGTTCCCTTCAACATTTTGGAAATCCCGGTGAAACCTTTTACATTCTGTGGAAATTTTCTATATCCCCGACAAGATTTTGACACTTTCACGTTAAAATCTCTAAAACTCCAGCTGAGATTCTTAAAATGAATGTTGACATGTTTATAGTACCTTTCAACATTTTGGATATCCCAGTGAAACTTTTTACATTCTCGCAAACTTTTCCAAATCCTCGACAGGATTTTTACACTTTCACGTCAAAGTCTCTAAAACTCCAGTTCAGATTCTCAAAATCCATGTTGGTAATTTTGGAGTTCCCTTCAACATTTTGGAAATCGAAGTGAATCCTTTTACATTCTGAGGAAATTTTCCATATCCCCGACAGGATTTTTACACTTTCACGTCAAAATCTCTAAATCTCCAGTGGAGACTCTTAAAATCATGTTGGTATGTTTGGATTTTTTTTGAACATTTTGGAAATTCCTGTGAAACTTTTCACACTCTCGCAAAGTTTTCCATATCCCCGACACGATTTTCACACCTTCACGTCAAAATCTCTAAAACTCCAGCTGAGATTCTTAAAATCAGTGTTGACATGTTTAGAGTACCTATCAACATTTTGGATATCCCAGTGAAATTTTTTACTTTCTCGCAAAGTTTTCCAAATCCCCGACAATATTTTGACACTTTCACGTCAAAGTCTCTAAAACTCCAGCTGAGATTCTTAAAATGAATGTTGGTATGTTTCGAGTTCCCCTCCCCATTTTGGATATCCCAGTGAAACTTTTTACAATCTCGAAAAGTTTTCCAAATCCCCGACAGGATTTTGACACTTCCACGTCAAAATCTCTAAAACTCCTGCTGAGATTCTTAAAATCAATGTTGGTATGTTTGGAGTTCCCCTCCACATTTTGGATATCCCAGTGAAACTTTTCACACTCTCGCAAAGTTTTCCATATCCCAGACAGGATTTTTACACGTTCACGTCAAAGTGTCTAAAACTCTAGTTGAGATTCTTAAAATCAATGTTGACATGTTTGGAGTTCCCTTCAAAATTTTGGAAATCCCGGTCAAATATTTTACATTCTGAGGAAAATATTCAAATCCCTGATAAGAGTTATACAATTTCACGTCAAAATCTTTAAAACTCTAGTTGAGATTCTTAAAATCTATGTTGACATGTTTGGACTTCTCTTCAACATTTTAAAAATCCCGGTGAAACCTTTTAAATTCTGTGGAAATTTTCCATATCCCCGACAGGATTTTTACACTTTCACGTCAAAATCTCTAAAACTCCAGTTGAGATTTATAAAATCAATGTTGGTATGTTTGGATTTCCCTTCAACATTTTGGATATCTCAGTGAAACTTTTTACATTCTCGCAAACTTTTCCAAATCCTCGACAGGATTTTTACACTTTCACGTCAAAGTCTCTAAAACTCCAGTTCAGATTCTCAAAATCCATGTTGGTAATTTTGGAGTTCCCTTCAACATTTTGGAAATCGAAGTGAATCCTTTTACATTCTGAGGAAATTTTCCATATCCCCGACAGGATTTTTACACTTTCACGTCAAGATCTCTAAATCTCCAGTGGAGACTCTTAAAATCATGTTGGTATGTTTGGATTTTTTTTGAACATTTTGGAAATTCCTGTGAAACTTTTCACACTCTCGCAAAGTTTTCCATATCCCCGACACGATTTTCACACCTTCACGTCAAAATCTCTAAAACTCCAGTTGAGATTCTTAAAATCAATGTTGGTATGTTTCGAGTTCCCCTCCCCATTTTGGATATCCCAGTGAAACTTTTTACAATCTCGAAAAGTTTTCCAAATCCCCGACAGGATTTTGACACTTCCACGTCAAAATCTCTAAAACTCCTGCTGAGATTCTTAAAATCAATGTTGGTATGTTTGGAGTTCCCCTCCACATTTTGGATATCCCAGTGAAACTTTTCACACTCTCGCAAAGTTTTCCATATCCCAGACAGGATTTTTACACGTTCACGTCAAAGTGTCTAAAACTCTAGTTGAGATTCTTAAAATCAATGTTGACATGTTTGGAGTTCCCTTCAAAATTTTGGAAATCCCGGTCAAATATTTTACATTCTGAGGAAAATATTCAAATCCCTGATAAGAGTTATACAATGTCACGTCAAAATCTTTAAAACTCTAGTTGAGATTCTTAAAATCAATGTTGACATGTTTGGAGTTCTCTTCAACATTTTAAAAATCCCGGTGAAACCTTTTAAATTCTGTGGAAATTTTCCATATCCCCGACAGGATTTTTACACTTTCACGTCAAAATCTCTAAAACTCCAGTTGAGATTTATAAAATCAATGTTGGTATGTTTGGATTTCCCTTCAACATTTTGGATATCTCAGTGAAACTTTTTACATTCTCGCAAACTTTTCCAAATCCTCGACAGGATTTTTACACTTTCACGTCAAAGTCTCTAAAACTCCAGTTCAGATTCTCAAAATCCATGTTGGTAATTTTGGAGTTCCCTTCAACATTTTGGAAATCGAAGTGAATCCTTTTACATTCTGAGGAAATTTTCCATATCCCCGACAGGATTTTTACACTTTCACGTCAAGATCTCTAAATCTCCAGTGGAGACTCTTAAAATCATGTTGGTATGTTTGGATTTCCTTTGAACATTTTGGAAATTCCTGTGAAACTTTTCACACTCTCGCAAAGTTTTCCATATCCCCGACACGATTTTCACACCTTCACGTCAAAATCTCTAAAACTCCAGCTGAGATTCTTAAAATCAGTGTTGACATGTTTAGAGTACCTTTCAACATTTTGGAAATCCCGGTGAAACCTTTTACATTCTGTGGAAATTTTCTATATCCCCGACAAGATTTTGACACTTTCACGTTAAAATCTCTAAAACTCCAGCTGAGATTCTTAAAATGAATGTTGACATGTTTATAGTACCTTTCAACATTTTGGATATCCCAGCGAAACTTTTTACATTCTCGCAAAGTTTTCCATATCCCCGACAGGATTTTGAAACTTTCACGTCAAGATCTCTAAGACTCCAGTTGAGATTCTTAAAATCAATGTTGGTATGTTTCGAGTTCCCCTCCACATTTTGGATATCCCAGTGAAACTTTTTACAATCTCGAAAAGTCTTCCAAATCCCCGACAGGATTTTGACACTTCCACGTCAAAATCTCTAAAACTCCAGTTGAGATTCTTAAAATCAATGTTTGTATGCTTGGATTTCCCTTCAACATTTTGGACATCTCTGTGAAACTTTTCACACTCTCGCAAAGTTTTCCATATCCCCGACAGGATTTTTACACGTTCACGTCAAAGTGTCTAAAACTCTAGTTGAGATTCTTAAAATCAATGTTGACATGTTTGGAGTTCCCTTCAAAATTTTGGAAATCCCGGTCAAATATTTTACATTCTGAGGAAAATATTCAAATCCCTGATAAGAGTTATACACTTTCACGTCAAAATCTTTAAAACTCTAGTTGAGATTCTTAAAATCAATGTTGGTATATTTGGCGTTCCCTTCAACATCTTGGAAATCCCGGTGAAAATTTGTACATTCTCGCAAAGTTTTCTAAATCCCCGATACGAATTTTACACTTTCACGTCAAAATCTCTAAAACTCCAGTTGAGATTCTTAAAATCAATGTTAACATGTTTGGAGATCCCTTCAACATCTTGGAAATCCCGGTGAAATATTTTAGATTCTCAGGAAAATATTCAAATCCCTGATAAGAGTTTTACGTCAAAATCTTTAAAACGCTAGTTGAGATTCTTAAAATCAATGTTGGTATATTTGTAGTTCCCTTCAACATTTTGGAAATCCCGGTGAAACTTTTATACAGTCTCGCGATGTTTCCTACATCTATGAAGCATTTGTACACTTTCACGTCAAAATCTCTAGAACTCCAGTTGAGATTCTTAAAATCAATGTTGGTATGTTTGGATTTCCCTTCAACATTTTGGATATCTCAGTGAAACTTTTTACATTCTCGCAAACTTTTCCAAATCCTCGACAGGATTTTTACACTTTCACGTCAAAGTCTCTAAAACTCCAGTTCAGATTCTCAAAATCCATGTTGGTACGTTTGGAGTTCCCTTCAACACTTTGGAAATCCCCGTGAAACCTTTTACATTCTGAGGAAATTTTCCATATCCCCGACAGGATTTTGACACTTTCACGTCAAAATCTCTAAAGCTCCAGTGGAGACTCTTAAAATCCTGTTGGTATGTTTGGATTTCCTTTGAACATTTTGGAAATTCCTGTGAAACTTTTCACACTCTCGCAAAGTTTTCCATATCCCCGACACGATTTTCACACCTTCACGTCAAAATCTCTAAAACGCCAGCTGAGATTCTTAAAATCAGTGTTGACATGTTTAGAGTACCTTTCAACATTTTGGATATCCCAGTGAAATTTTTTACTTTCTCGCAAAGTTTTCCAAATCCCCGACAAGATTTTGACACTTTCACGTCAAAGTCTCTAAAACTCCAGCTGAGATTCTTAAAACCGATGTTGACATGTTTGGATTTCCTTTCAACATTTTGGAAATCCCGGTGAAACTTTTTACATTCTCAGGAAATTTTCCAAATCCCCGACAAGATTTTGACACTTTCACGTCAAAATCTCTAAAACTCCAGTTGAGATTCTTAAAATCAATGTTGACATGTTTGGAGTTCCCTTCAACATTTTGGAAATCCCGGTGAAACCTTTTACATTCTGTGGAAATTTTCTATATCCCCGACAAGATTTTGACACTTTCACGTTAAAATCTCTAAAACTCCAGCTGAGATTCTTAAAATGAATGTTGACATGTTTATAGTACCTTTCAACATTTTGGATATCCCAGTGAAACTTTTTACATTCTCGCAAACTTTTCCAAATCCTCGACAGGATTTTTACACTTTCACGTCAAAGTCTCTAAAACTCCAGTTCAGATTCTCAAAATCCATGTTGGTAATTTTGGAGTTCCCTTCAACATTTTGGAAATCGAAGTGAATCCTTTTACATTCTGAGGAAATTTTCCATATCCCCGACAGGATTTTTACACTTTCACGTCAAAATCTCTAAATCTCCAGTGGAGACTCTTAAAATCATGTTGGTATGTTTGGATTTTTTTTGAACATTTTGGAAATTCCTGTGAAACTTTTCACACTCTCGCAAAGTTTTCCATATCCCCGACACGATTTTCACACCTTCACGTCAAAATCTCTAAAACTCCAGCTGAGATTCTTAAAATCAGTGTTGACATGTTTAGAGTACCTATCAACATTTTGGATATCCCAGTGAAATTTTTTACTTTCTCGCAAAGTTTTCCAAATCCCCGACAATATTTTGACACTTTCACGTCAAAGTCTCTAAAACTCCAGCTGAGATTCTTAAAATGAATGTTGGTATGTTTCGAGTTCCCCTCCCCATTTTGGATATCCCAGTGAAACTTTTTACAATCTCGAAAAGTTTTCCAAATCCCCGACAGGATTTTGACACTTCCACGTCAAAATCTCTAAAACTCCTGCTGAGATTCTTAAAATCAATGTTGGTATGTTTGGAGTTCCCCTCCACATTTTGGATATCCCAGTGAAACTTTTCACACTCTCGCAAAGTTTTCCATATCCCAGACAGGATTTTTACACGTTCACGTCAAAGTGTCTAAAACTCTAGTTGAGATTCTTAAAATCAATGTTGACATGTTTGGAGTTCCCTTCAAAATTTTGGAAATCCCGGTCAAATATTTTACATTCTGAGGAAAATATTCAAATCCCTGATAAGAGTTATACAATTTCACGTCAAAATCTTTAAAACTCTAGTTGAGATTCTTAAAATCTATGTTGACATGTTTGGACTTCTCTTCAACATTTTAAAAATCCCGGTGAAACCTTTTAAATTCTGTGGAAATTTTCCATATCCCCGACAGGATTTTTACACTTTCACGTCAAAATCTCTAAAACTCCAGTTGAGATTTATAAAATCAATGTTGGTATGTTTGGATTTCCCTTCAACATTTTGGATATCTCAGTGAAACTTTTTACATTCTCGCAAACTTTTCCAAATCCTCGACAGGATTTTTACACTTTCACGTCAAAGTCTCTAAAACTCCAGTTCAGATTCTCAAAATCCATGTTGGTAATTTTGGAGTTCCCTTCAACATTTTGGAAATCGAAGTGAATCCTTTTACATTCTGAGGAAATTTTCCATATCCCCGACAGGATTTTTACACTTTCACGTCAAGATCTCTAAATCTCCAGTGGAGACTCTTAAAATCATGTTGGTATGTTTGGATTTTTTTTGAACATTTTGGAAATTCCTGTGAAACTTTTCACACTCTCGCAAAGTTTTCCATATCCCCGACACGATTTTCACACCTTCACGTCAAAATCTCTAAAACTCCAGTTGAGATTCTTAAAATCAATGTTGGTATGTTTCGAGTTCCCCTCCCCATTTTGGATATCCCAGTGAAACTTTTTACAATCTCGAAAAGTTTTCCAAATCCCCGACAGGATTTTGACACTTCCACGTCAAAATCTCTAAAACTCCTGCTGAGATTCTTAAAATCAATGTTGGTATGTTTGGAGTTCCCCTCCACATTTTGGATATCCCAGTGAAACTTTTCACACTCTCGCAAAGTTTTCCATATCCCAGACAGGATTTTTACACGTTCACGTCAAAGTGTCTAAAACTCTAGTTGAGATTCTTAAAATCAATGTTGACATGTTTGGAGTTCCCTTCAAAATTTTGGAAATCCCGGTCAAATATTTTACATTCTGAGGAAAATATTCAAATCCCTGATAAGAGTTATACAATTTCACGTCAAAATCTTTAAAACTCTAGTTGAGATTCTTAAAATCAATGTTGACATGTTTGGAGTTCTCTTCAACATTTTAAAAATCCCGGTGAAACCTTTTAAATTCTGTGGAAATTTTCCATATCCCCGACAGGATTTTTACACTTTCACGTCAAAATCTCTAAAACTCCAGTTGAGATCTATAAAATCAATGTTGGTATGTTTGGATTTCCCTTCAACATTTTGGATATCTCAGTGAAACTTTTTACATTCTCGCAAACTTTTCCAAATCCTCGACAGGATTTTTACACTTTCACGTCAAAGTCTCTAAAACTCCAGTTCAGATTCTCAAAATCCATGTTGGTACGTTTGGAGTTCCCTTCAACATTTTGGAAATCCAAGTGAATCCTTTTACATTCTGAGGAAATTTTCCATATCCCCGACAGGATTTTTACACTTTCACGTCAAAATCTCTAAATCTCCAGTGGAGACTCTTAAAATCATGTTGGTATGTTTGGATTTCCTTTGAACATTTTGGAAATTCCTGTGAAACTTTTCACACTCTCGCAAAGTTTTCCATATCCCCGACACGATTTTCACACCTTCACGTCAAAATCTCTAAAACTCCAGCTGAGATTCTTAAAATCAGTGTTGACATGTTTAGAGTACCTTTCAACATTTTGGAAATCCCGGTGAAACCTTTTACATTCTGTGGAAATTTTCTATATCCCCGACAAGATTTTGACACTTTCACGTTAAAATCTCTAAAACTCCAGCTGAGATTCTTAAAATGAATGTTGACATGTTTATAGTACCTTTCAACATTTTGGATATCCCAGCGAAACTTTTTACATTCTCGCAAAGTTTTCCATATCCCCGACAGGATTTTGAAACTTTCACGTCAAGATCTCTAAGACTCCAGTTGAGATTCTTAAAATCAATGTTGGTATGTTTCGAGTTCCCCTCCACATTTTGGATATCCCAGTGAAACTTTTTACAATCTCGAAAAGTCTTCCAAATCCCCGACAGGATTTTGACACTTCCACGTCAAAATCTCTAAAACTCCAGTTGAGATTCTTAAAATCAATGTTTGTATGCTTGGATTTCCCTTCAACATTTTGGACATCTCTGTGAAACTTTTCACACTCTCGCAAAGTTTTCCATATCCCCGACAGGATTTTTACACGTTCACGTCAAAGTGTCTAAAACTCTAGTTGAGATTCTTAAAATCAATGTTGACATGTTTGGAGTTCCCTTCAAAATTTTGGAAATCCCGGTCAAATATTTTACATTCTGAGGAAAATATTCAAATCCCTGATAAGAGTTATACACTTTCACGTCAAAATCTTTAAAACTCTAGTTGAGATTCTTAAAATCAATGTTGGTATATTTGGCGTTCCCTTCAACATCTTGGAAATCCCGGTGAAAATTTGTACATTCTCGCAAAGTTTTCTAAATCCCCGACACGAATTTTACACTTTCACGTCAAAATCTCTAAAACTCCAGTTGAGATTCTTAAAATCAATGTTAACATGTTTGGAGATCCCTTCAACATCTTGGAAATCCCGGTGAAATATTTTAGATTCTCAGGAAAATATTCAAATCCCTGATAAGAGTTTTACGTCAAAATCTTTAAAACGCTAGTTGAGATTCTTAAAATCAATGTTGGTATATTTGTAGTTCCCTTCAACATTTTGGAAATCCCGGTGAAACTTTTATACAGTCTCGCGATGTTTCCTACATCTATGAAGCATTTGTACACTTTCACGTCAAAATCTCTAGAACTCCAGTTGAGATTCTTAAAATCAATGTTGGTATGTTTGGATTTCCCTTCAACATTTTGGATATCTCAGTGAAACTTTTTACATTCTCGCAAACTTTTCCAAATCCTCGACAGGATTTTTACACTTTCACGTCAAAGTCTCTAAAACTCCAGTTCAGATTCTCAAAATCCATGTTGGTACGTTTGGAGTTCCCTTCAACACTTTGGAAATCCCCGTGAAACCTTTTACATTCTGAGGAAATTTTCCATATCCCCGACAGGATTTTGACACTTTCACGTCAAAATCTCTAAAACTCCAGTGGAGACTCTTAAAATCCTGTTGGTATGTTTGGATTTCCTTTGAACATTTTGGAAATTCCTGTGAAACTTTTCACACTCTCGCAAAGTTTTCCATATCCCCGACACGATTTTCACACCTTCACGTCAAAATCTCTAAAACGCCAGCTGAGATTCTTAAAATCAGTGTTGACATGTTTAGAGTACCTTTCAACATTTTGGATATCCCAGTGAAATTTTTTACTTTCTCGCAAAGTTTTCCAAATCCCCGACAAGATTTTGACACTTTCACGTCAAAGTCTCTAAAACTCCAGCTGAGATTCTTAAAACCGATGTTGACATGTTTGGATTTCCTTTCAACATTTTGGAAATCCCGGTGAAACTTTTTACATTCTCAGGAAATTTTCCAAATCCCCGACAAGATTTTGACACTTTCACGTCAAAATCTCTAAAACTCCAGTTGAGATTCTTAAAATCAATGTTGACATGTTTGGAGTTCCCTTCAACATTTTGGAAATCCCGGTGAAACCTTTTACATTCTGTGGAAATTTTCTATATCCCCGACAAGATTTTGACACTTTCACGTTAAAATCTCTAAAACTCCAGCTGAGATTCTTAAAATGAATGTTGACATGTTTATAGTACCTTTCAACATTTTGGATATCCCAGCGAAACTTTTTACATTCTCGCAAAGTTTTCCATATCCCCGACAGGGTTTTGACACTTTCACGTCAAGATCTCTAAGACTCCAGTTGAGATTCTTAAAATCAATGTTGGTATGTTTCGAGTTCCCCTCCACATTTTGGATATCCCAGTGAAACTTTTCACACTCTCGCAAAGTTTTCCATATCCCAGACAGGATTTTTACACGTTCACGTCAAAGTGTCTAAAACTCTAGTTGAGATTCTTAAAATCAATGTTGACATGTTTGGAGTTCCCTTCAAAATTTTGGAAATCCCGGTCAAATATTTTAAATTCTGAGGAAAATATTCAAATCCCTGATAAGAGTTATACACTTTCACGTCAAAATCTTTAAAACTCCAGTTGAGATTCTTAAAATCTATGTTGGTATATTTGGCGTTCCCTTCAACATCTTGGAAATCCCGGTGAAAATTTGTACATTCACGCAGTTTTCTAAATCCCCGACACGAATTTTACACTTTCACGTCAAAATCTCTAAAACTCCAGTTGAGATTCTTAAAATCAATGTTAACATGTTTGGAGATCCCTTCAACATCTTGGAAATCCCGGTGAAATATTTTAGATTCTCAGGAAAATATTCAAATCCCTGATAAGAGTTTTACGTCAAAATCTTTAAAACTCTAGTTGAGATTCTTAAAATCAATGTTGGTATATTTGTAGTTCCCTTCAACATTTTGGAAATCCCGGTGAAACTTTTATACAGTCTCGCGATGTTTCCTACATCTATGAAGCATTTGTACACTTTCACGTCAAAATCTCTAGAACTCCAGTTGAGATTCTTAAAATCAATGTTGGTATGTTTGGATTTCCCTTCAACATTTTGGATATCTCAGTGAAACTTTTTACATTCTCGCAAACTTTTCCAAATCCTCGACAGGATTTTTACACTTTCACGTCAAAGTCTCTAAAACTCCAGTTCAGATTCTCAAAATCCATGTTGGTACGTTTGGAGTTCCCTTCAACATTTTGGAAATCCCCGTGAAACCTTTTACATTCTGAGGAAATTTTCCATATCTCCGACAGGATTTTGACACTTTCACGTCAAGATCTCTAAAACTCCAGTGGAGACTCTTAAAATCCTGTTGGTATGTTTGGATTTCCTTTGAACATTTTGGAAATTCCTGTGAAACTTTTCACACTCTCGCAAAGTTTTCCATATCCCCGACACGATTTTCACACCTTCACGTCAAAATCTCTAAAACTCCAGCTGAGATTCTTAAAGTCACTGTTGACATGTTTAGAGTACCTTTCAACATTTTGGATATCCCAGTGAAATTTTTTACTTTCTCGCAAAGTTTTCCAAATCCCCGACAAGATTTTGACACTTTCACGTCAAAGTCTCTAAAACTCCAGCTGAGATTCTTAAAACCGATGTTGACATGTTTGGATTTCCTTTCAACATTTTGGAAATCCCGGTGAAACTTTTTACATTCTCAGGAAATTTTCCAAATCCCCGACAAGATTTTGACACTTTCACGTCAAAATCTCTAAAACTCCAGTTGAGATTCTTAAAATCAATGTTGACATGTTTGGAGTTCCCTTCAACATTTTGGAAATCCCGGTGAAACCTTTTACATTCTGTGGAAATTTTCTATATCCCCGACAAGATTTTGACACTTTCACGTTAAAATCTCTAAAACTCCAGCTGAGATTCTTAAAATGAATGTTGACATGTTTATAGTACCTTTCAACATTTTGGATATCCCAGCGAAACTTTTTACATTCTCGCAAAGTTTTCCATATCCCCGACAGGATTTTGACACTTTCACGTCAAGATCTCTAAGACTCCAGTTGAGATTCTTAAAATCAATGTTGGTATGTTTCGAGTTCCCCTCCCCATTTTGGATATCCCAGTGAAACTTTTTACAATCTCGAAAAGTTTTCCAAATCCCCGACAGGATTTTGACACTTCCACGTCAAAATCTCTAAAACTCCAGTTGAGATGCTTAAAATCAATGTTGGTATGTTTGGAGCTCCCCTCCACATTTTGGATATCCCAGTGAAACTTTTCACACTCTCGCAAAGTTTTCCATATCCCCGACAGGATTTTTACACGTTCACGTCAAAGTGTCTAAAACTCTAGTTGAGATTCTTAAAATCAATGTTGACATGTTTGGAGTTCCCTTCAAAATTTTGGAAATCCCGGTCAAATATTTTACATTCTGAGGAAAATATTCAAATCCCTGATAAGAGTTATACACTTTCACGTCAAAATCTTTAAAACTCTAGTTGAGATTCTTAAAATCAATGTTGGTATATTTGGCGTTCCCTTCAACATCTTGGGAATCCCGGTGAAAATTTGTACATTCTCGCAAAGTTTTCTAAATCCCCGACACGAATTTTACACTTTCACGTCAAAATCACTAAAACTCCAGTTGAGATTCTTAAAATCAATGTTAACATGTTTGGAGATTCCTTCAACATCTTGGAAATCCCGGTGAAATATTTTAGATTCTCAGGAAAATATTCAAATCCCTGATAAGAGTTTTACGTCAAAATCTTTAAAACTCTAGTTGAGATTCTTAAAATCAATGTTGGTATATTTGTAGTTCCCTTCAACATTTTGGAAATCCCGGTGAAACTTTTATACAGTCTCGCGATGTTTCCTACATCAATGAAGCATTTGTACACTTTCACGTCAAAATCTCTAAAACTCCAGTTGAGATTCTTAAAATCAATGTTGGTATGTTTGGATTTCCCTTCAACATTTTGGATATCTCAGTGAAACTTTTTACATTCTCGCAAACTTTTCCAAATCCTCGACAGGATTTTTACACTTTCACGTCAAAGTCTCTAAAACTCCAGTTCAGATTCTCAAAATCCATGTTGGTACGTTTGGAGTTCCCTTCAACATTTTGGAAATCCCCGTGAAACCTTTTACATTCTGAGGAAATTTTCCATATCCCCGACAGGATTTTTACACTTTCACGTCAAAATCTCTAAATCTCCAGTGGAGACTCTTAAAATCATGTTGGTATGTTTGGATTTCCTTTGAACATTTTGGAAATTCCTGTGAAACTTTTCACACTCTCGCAAAGTTTTCCATATCCCCGACACGATTTTCACACCTTCACGTCAAAATCTCTAAAACTCCAGCTGAGATTCTTAAAATCAGTGTTGACATGTTTAGAGTACCTTTCAACATTTTGGATATCCCAGTGAAATTTTTTACTTTCTCGCAAAGTTTTCCAAATCCCCGACAAGATTTTGACACTTTCACGTCAAAGTCTCTAAAACTCCAGCTGAGATTCTTAAAACCGATGTTGACATGTTTGGATTTCCTTTCAACATTTTGGAAATCCCGGTGAAACTTTTTACATTCTGAGGAAATCTTCCAAATCCCCGACAAGATTTTGACACTTTCACGTCAAAATCTCTAAAACTCCAGTTGAGATTCTTAAAATCAATGTTGACATGTTTGGAGTTCCCTTCAACATTTTGGAAATCCCGGTGAAACCTTTTACATTCTGTGGAAATTTTCTATATCCCCGACAAGATTTTGACACTTTCACGTTAAAATCTCTAAAACTCCAGCTGAGATTCTTAAAATGAATGTTGACATGTTTATAGTACCTTTCAACATTTTGGATATCCCAGCGAAACTTTTTACATTCTCGCAAAGTTTTCCATATCCCCGACAGGATTTTGACACTTTCACGTCAAGATCTCTAAAACTCCAGTTGAGATGCTTAAAATCAATGTTGGTATGTTTGGAGCTCCCCTCCACATTTTGGATATCCCAGTGAAACTTTTCACACTCTCGCAAAGTTTTCCATATCCCCGACAGGATTTTTACACGTTCACGTCAAAGTGTCTAAAACTCTAGTTGAGATTCTTAAAATCAATGTTGACATGTTTGGAGTTCCCTTCAAAATTTTGGAAATCCCGGTCAAATATTTTACATTCTGAGGAAAATATTCAAATCCCTGATAAGAGTTATACACTTTCACGTCAAAATCTTTAAAACTCTAGTTGAGATTCTTAAAATCAATGTTGGTATATTTGGCGTTCCCTTCAACATCTTGGAAATCCCGGTGAAAATTTGTACATTCTCGCAAAGTTTTCTAAATCCCCGACACGAATTTTACACTTTCACGTCAAAATCACTAAAACTCCAGTTGAGATTCTTAAAATCAATGTTAACATGTTTGGAGATTCCTTCAACATCTTGGAAATCCCGGTGAAATATTTTAGATTCTCAGGAAAATATTCAAATCCCTGATAAGAGTTTTACGTCAAAATCTTTAAAACTCTAGTTGAGATTCTTAAAATCAATGTTGGTATATTTGTAGTTCCCTTCAACATTTTGGAAATCCCGGTGAAACTTTTATACAGTCTCGCGATGTTTCCTACATCAATGAAGCATTTGTACACTTTCACGTCAAAATCTCTAAAACTCCAGTTGAGATTCTTAAAATCAATGTTGGTATGTTTGGATTTCCCTTCAACATTTTGGATATCTCAGTGAAACTTTTTACATTCTCGCAAAGTTTTCCAAATCCTCGACAGGATTTTTACACTTTCACGTCAAAGTCTCTAAAACTCCAGTTCAGATTCTCAAAATCCATGTTGGTACGTTTGGAGTTCCCTTCAACATTTTGGAAATCCCCGTGAAACCTTTTACATTCTGAGGAAATTTTCCATATCCCCGACAGGATTTTTACACTTTCACGTCAAAATCTCTAAATCTCCAGTGGAGACTCTTAAAATCATGTTGGTATGTTTGGATTTCCTTTGAACATTTTGGAAATTCCTGTGAAACTTTTCACACTCTCGCAAAGTTTTCCATATCCCCGACACGATTTTCACACCTTCACGTCAAAATCTCTAAAACTCCAGCTGAGATTCTTAAAGTCACTGTTGACATGTTTAGAGTACCTTTCAACATTTTGGATATCCCAGTGAAATTTTTTACTTTCTCGCAAAGTTTTCCAAATCCCCGACAAGATTTTGACACTTTCACGTCAAAGTCTCTAAAACTCCAGCTGAGATTCTTAAAACCGATGTTGACATGTTTGGATTTCCTTTCAACATTTTGGAAATCCCGGTGAAACTTTTTACATTCTGAGGAAATCTTCCAAATCCCCGACAAGATTTTGACACTTTCACGTCAAAATCTCTAAAACTCCAGTTGAGATTCTTAAAATCAATGTTGACATGTTTGGAGTTCCCTTCAACATTTTGGAAATCCCGGTGAAACCTTTTACATTCTGTGGAAATTTTCTATATCCCCGACAAGATTTTGACACTTTCACGTTAAAATCTCTAAAATTCCAGCTGAGATTCTTAAAATGAATGTTGACATGTTTATAGTACCTTTCAACATTTTGGATATCCCAGTGAAACTTTTTACATTCTCGCAAAGTTTTCCATATCCCCGACAGGATTTTGACACTTTCACGTCAAGATCTCTAAGACTTCAGTTGAGATTCTTAAAATCAATGTTGGTATGTTTGGAGTTCCCCTCCCCATTTTGGATATCCCAGTGAAACTTTTTACAATCTCGAAAAGTTTTCCAAATCCCCGACAGGATTTTGACACTTCCACGTCAAAATCTCTAAAACTCCTGCTGAGATTCTTAAAATCAATGTTGGTAAGTTTGGAGTTCCCCTCCACATTTTGGATATCCCAGTGAAACTTTTCACACTCTCGCAAAGTTTTCCATATCCCCGACAGGATTTTTACACGTTCACGTCAAAGTGTCTAAAACTCTAGTTGAGATTCTTAAAATCAATGTTGACATGTTTGGAGTTCCCTTCAAAATTTTGGAAATCCCGGTCAAATATTTTACATTCTGAGGAAAATATTCAAATCCCTGATAAGAGTTATACACTTTCACGTCAAAATCTTTAAAACTCTAGTTGAGATTCTTAAAATCAATGTTGGTATATTTGGCGTTCCCTTCAACATCTTGGAAATCCCGGTGAAAATTTGTACATTCTCGCAAAGTTTTCTAAATCCCCGACACGAATTTTACACTTTCACGTCAAAATCACTAAAACTCCAGTTGAGATTCTTAAAATCAATGTTAACATGTTTGGAGATTCCTTCAACATCTTGGAAATCCCGGTGAAATATTTTAGATTCTCAGGAAAATATTCAAATCCCTGATAAGAGTTTTACGTCAAAATCTTTAAAACTCTAGTTGAGATTCTTAAAATCAATGTTGGTATATTTGTAGTTCCCTTCAACATTTTGGAAATCCCGGTGAAACTTTTATACAGTCTCGCGATGTTTCCTACATCAATGAAGCATTTGTACACTTTCACGTCAAAATCTCTAAAACTCCAGTTGAGATTCTTAAAATCAATGTTGGTATGTTTGGATTTCCCTTCAACATTTTGGATATCTCAGTGAAACTTTTTACATTCTCGCAAACTTTTCCAAATCCTCGACAGGATTTTTACACTTTCACGTCAAAGTCTCTAAAACTCCAGTTCAGATTCTCAAAATCCATGTTGGTACGTTTGGAGTTCCCTTCAACATTTTGGAAATCCCCGTGAAACCTTTTACATTCTGAGGAAATTTTCCATATCCCCGACAGGATTTTTACACTTTCACGTCAAAATCTCTAAATCTCCAGTGGAGACTCTTAAAATCATGTTGGTATGTTTGGATTTCCTTTGAACATTTTGGAAATTCCTGTGAAACTTTTCACACTCTCGCAAAGTTTTCCATATCCCCGACACGATTTTCACACCTTCACGTCAAAATCTCTAAAACTCCAGCTGAGATTCTTAAAATCAGTGTTGACATGTTTAGAGTACCTTTCAACATTTTGGATATCCCAGTGAAATTTTTTACTTTCTCGCAAAGTTTTCCAAATCCCCGACAAGATTTTGACACTTTCACGTCAAAGTCTCTAAAACTCCAGCTGAGATTCTTAAAACCGATGTTGACATGTTTGGATTTCCTTTCAACATTTTGGAAATCCCGGTGAAACTTTTTACATTCTGAGGAAATCTTCCAAATCCCCGACAAGATTTTGACACTTTCACGTCAAAATCTCTAAAACTCCAGTTGAGATTCTTAAAATCAATGTTGACATGTTTGGAGTTCCCTTCAACATTTTGGAAATCCCGGTGAAACCTTTTACATTCTGTGGAAATTTTCTATATCCCCGACAAGATTTTGACACTTTCACGTTAAAATCTCTAAAATTCCAGCTGAGATTCTTAAAATGAATGTTGACATGTTTATAGTACCTTTCAACATTTTGGATATCCCAGTGAAACTTTTTACATTCTCGCAAAGTTTTCCATATCCCCGACAGGATTTTGACACTTTCACGTCAAGATCTCTAAGACTTCAGTTGAGATTCTTAAAATCAATGTTGGTATGTTTCGAGTTCCCCTCCCCATTTTGGATATCCCAGTGAAACTTTTCACACTCTCGCAAAGTTTTCCATATCCCCGACAGGATTTTTACACGTTCACGTCAAAGTGTCTAAAACTCTAGTTGAGATTCTTAAAATCAATGTTGACATGTTTGGAGTTCCCTTCAAAATTTTGGAAATCCCGGTCAAATATTTTAAATTCTGAGGAAAATATTCAAATCTCTGACAAGAGTTATACACTTTCACGTCAAAATCTTTAAAACTCCAGTTGAGATTCTTAAAATCTATGTTGGTATATTTGGCGTTCCCTTCAACATCTTGGAAATCCCGGTGAAAATTCGTACATTCTCGCAAAGTTTTCTAAATCCCCGACACGAATTTTACACTTTCACGTCAAAATCTCTAAAACTCCAGTTGAGATTCTTAAAATCAATGTTAACATGTTTGGAGATCCCTTCAACATCTTGGAAATCCCGGTGAAATATTTTAGATTCTCAGGAAAATATTCAAATCCCTGATAAGAGTTTTACGTCAAAATCTTTAAAACGCTAGTTGAGATTCTTAAAATCAATGTTGGTATATTTGTAGTTCCCTTCAACATTTTGGAAATCCCGGTGAAACTTTTATACAGTCTCGCGATGTTTCCTACATCTATGAAGCATTTGTACACTTTCACGTCAAAATCTCTAGAACTCCAGTTGAGATTCTTAAAATCAATGTTGGTATGTTTGGATTTCCCTTCAACATTTTGGATATCTCAGTGAAACTTTTTACATTCTCGCAAACTTTTCCAAATCCTCGACAGGATTTTTACACTTTCACGTCAAAGTCTCTAAAACTCCAGTTCAGATTCTCAAAATCCATGTTGGTACGTTTGGAGTTCCCTTCAACACTTTGGAAATCCCCGTGAAACCTTTTACATTCTGAGGAAATTTTCCATATCCCCGACAGGATTTTGACACTTTCACGTCAAAATCTCTAAAACTCCAGTGGAGACTCTTAAAATCCTGTTGGTATGTTTGGATTTCCTTTGAACATTTTGGAAATTCCTGTGAAACTTTTCACACTCTCGCAAAGTTTTCCATATCCCCGACACGATTTTCACACCTTCACGTCAAAATCTCTAAAACGCCAGCTGAGATTCTTAAAATCAGTGTTGACATGTTTAGAGTACCTTTCAACATTTTGGATATCCCAGTGAAATTTTTTACTTTCTCGCAAAGTTTTCCAAATCCCCGACAAGATTTTGACACTTTCACGTCAAAGTCTCTAAAACTCCAGCTGAGATTCTTAAAACCGATGTTGACATGTTTGGATTTCCTTTCAACATTTTGGAAATCCCGGTGAAACTTTTTACATTCTCAGGAAATTTTCCAAATCCCCGACAAGATTTTGACACTTTCACGTCAAAATCTCTAAAACTCCAGTTGAGATTCTTAAAATCAATGTTGACATGTTTGGAGTTCCCTTCAACATTTTGGAAATCCCGGTGAAACCTTTTACATTCTGTGGAAATTTTCTATATCCCCGACAAGATTTTGACACTTTCACGTTAAAATCTCTAAAACTCCAGCTGAGATTCTTAAAATGAATGTTGACATGTTTATAGTACCTTTCAACATTTTGGATATCCCAGCGAAACTTTTTACATTCTCGCAAAGTTTTCCATATCCCCGACAGGGTTTTGACACTTTCACGTCAAGATCTCTAAGACTCCAGTTGAGATTCTTAAAATCAATGTTGGTATGTTTCGAGTTCCCCTCCACATTTTGGATATCCCAGTGAAACTTTTCACACTCTCGCAAAGTTTTCCATATCCCAGACAGGATTTTTACACGTTCACGTCAAAGTGTCTAAAACTCTAGTTGAGATTCTTAAAATCAATGTTGACATGTTTGGAGTTCCCTTCAAAATTTTGGAAATCCCGGTCAAATATTTTAAATTCTGAGGAAAATATTCAAATCCCTGATAAGAGTTTTACACTTTCACGTCAAAATCTTTAAAACTCCAGTTGAGATTCTTAAAATCTATGTTGGTATATTTGGCGTTCCCTTCAACATCTTGGAAATCCCGGTGAAAATTTGTACATTCTCGCAGTTTTCTAAATCCCCGACACGAATTTTACACTTTCACGTCAAAATCTCTAAAACTCCAGTTGAGATTCTTAAAATCAATGTTAACATGTTTGGAGATCCCTTCAACATCTTGGAAATCCCGGTGAAATATTTTAGATTCTCAGGAAAATATTCAAATCCCTGATAAGAGTTTTACGTCAAAATCTTTAAAACTCTAGTTGAGATTCTTAAAATCAATGTTGGTATATTTGTAGTTCCCTTCAACATTTTGGAAATCCCGGTGAAACTTTTATACAGTCTCGCGATGTTTCCTACATCTATGAAGCATTTGTACACTTTCACGTCAAAATCTCTAGAACTCCAGTTGAGATTCTTAAAATCAATGTTGGTATGTTTGGATTTCCCTTCAACATTTTGGATATCTCAGTGAAACTTTTTACATTCTCGCAAACTTTTCCAAATCCTCGACAGGATTTTTACACTTTCACGTCAAAGTCTCTAAAACTCCAGTTCAGATTCTCAAAATCCATGTTGGTACGTTTGGAGTTCCCTTCAACATTTTGGAAATCCCCGTGAAACCTTTTACATTCTGAGGAAATTTTCCATATCTCCGACAGGATTTTGACACTTTCACGTCAAGATCTCTAAAACTCCAGTGGAGACTCTTAAAATCCTGTTGGTATGTTTGGATTTCCTTTGAACATTTTGGAAATTCCTGTGAAACTTTTCACACTCTCGCAAAGTTTTCCATATCCCCGACACGATTTTCACACCTTCACGTCAAAATCTCTAAAACTCCAGCTGAGATTCTTAAAGTCACTGTTGACATGTTTAGAGTACCTTTCAACATTTTGGATATCCCAGTGAAATTTTTTACTTTCTCGCAAAGTTTTCCAAATCCCCGACAAGATTTTGACACTTTCACGTCAAAGTCTCTAAAACTCCAGCTGAGATTCTTAAAACCGATGTTGACATGTTTGGATTTCCTTTCAACATTTTGGAAATCCCGGTGAAACTTTTTACATTCTCAGGAAATTTTCCAAATCCCCGACAAGATTTTGACACTTTCACGTCAAAATCTCTAAAACTCCAGTTGAGATTCTTAAAATCAATGTTGACATGTTTGGAGTTCCCTTCAACATTTTGGAAATCCCGGTGAAACCTTTTACATTCTGTGGAAATTTTCTATATCCCCGACAAGATTTTGACACTTTCACGTTAAAATCTCTAAAACTCCAGCTGAGATTCTTAAAATGAATGTTGACATGTTTATAGTACCTTTCAACATTTTGGATATCCCAGCGAAACTTTTTACATTCTCGCAAAGTTTTCCATATCCCCGACAGGATTTTGACACTTTCACGTCAAGATCTCTAAGACTCCAGTTGAGATTCTTAAAATCAATGTTGGTATGTTTCGAGTTCCCCTCCCCATTTTGGATATCCCAGTGAAACTTTTTACAATCTCGAAAAGTTTTCCAAATCCCCGACAGGATTTTGACACTTCCACGTCAAAATCTCTAAAACTCCAGTTGAGATGCTTAAAATCAATGTTGGTATGTTTGGAGCTCCCCTCCACATTTTGGATATCCCAGTGAAACTTTTCACACTCTCGCAAAGTTTTCCATATCCCCGACAGGATTTTTACACGTTCACGTCAAAGTGTCTAAAACTCTAGTTGAGATTCTTAAAATCAATGTTGACATGTTTGGAGTTCCCTTCAAAATTTTGGAAATCCCGGTCAAATATTTTACATTCTGAGGAAAATATTCAAATCCCTGATAAGAGTTATACACTTTCACGTCAAAATCTTTAAAACTCTAGTTGAGATTCTTAAAATCAATGTTGGTATATTTGGCGTTCCCTTCAACATCTTGGGAATCCCGGTGAAAATTTGTACATTCTCGCAAAGTTTTCTAAATCCCCGACACGAATTTTACACTTTCACGTCAAAATCACTAAAACTCCAGTTGAGATTCTTAAAATCAATGTTAACATGTTTGGAGATTCCTTCAACATCTTGGAAATCCCGGTGAAATATTTTAGATTCTCAGGAAAATATTCAAATCCCTGATAAGAGTTTTACGTCAAAATCTTTAAAACTCTAGTTGAGATTCTTAAAATCAATGTTGGTATATTTGTAGTTCCCTTCAACATTTTGGAAATCCCGGTGAAACTTTTATACAGTCTCGCGATGTTTCCTACATCAATGAAGCATTTGTACACTTTCACGTCAAAATCTCTAAAACTCCAGTTGAGATTCTTAAAATCAATGTTGGTATGTTTGGATTTCCCTTCAACATTTTGGATATCTCAGTGAAACTTTTTACATTCTCGCAAACTTTTCCAAATCCTCGACAGGATTTTTACACTTTCACGTCAAAGTCTCTAAAACTCCAGTTCAGATTCTCAAAATCCATGTTGGTACGTTTGGAGTTCCCTTCAACATTTTGGAAATCCCCGTGAAACCTTTTACATTCTGAGGAAATTTTCCATATCCCCGACAGGATTTTTACACTTTCACGTCAAAATCTCTAAATCTCCAGTGGAGACTCTTAAAATCATGTTGGTATGTTTGGATTTCCTTTGAACATTTTGGAAATTCCTGTGAAACTTTTCACACTCTCGCAAAGTTTTCCATATCCCCGACACGATTTTCACACCTTCACGTCAAAATCTCTAAAACTCCAGCTGAGATTCTTAAAATCAGTGCTGACATGTTTAGAGTACCTTTCAACATTTTGGATATCCCAGTGAAATTTTTTACTTTCTCGCAAAGTTTTCCAAATCCCCGACAAGATTTTGACACTTTCACGTCAAAGTCTCTAAAACTCCAGCTGAGATTCTTAAAACCGATGTTGACATGTTTGGATTTCCTTTCAACATTTTGGAAATCCCGGTGAAACTTTTTACATTCTGAGGAAATCTTCCAAATCCCCGACAAGATTTTGACACTTTCACGTCAAAATCTCTAAAACTCCAGTTGAGATTCTTAAAATCAATGTTGACATGTTTGGAGTTCCCTTCAACATTTTGGAAATCCCGGTGAAACCTTTTACATTCTGTGGAAATTTTCTATATCCCCGACAAGATTTTGACACTTTCACGTTAAAATCTCTAAAACTCCAGCTGAGATTCTTAAAATGAATGTTGACATGTTTATAGTACCTTTCAACATTTTGGATATCCCAGCGAAACTTTTTACATTCTCGCAAAGTTTTCCATATCCCCGACAGGATTTTGACACTTTCACGTCAAGATCTCTAAGACTCCAGTTGAGATTCTTAAAATCAATGTTGGTATGTTTCGAGTTCCCCTCCCCATTTTGGATATCCCAGTGAAACTTTTTACAATCTCGAAAAGTTTTCCAAATCCCCGACAGGATTTTGACACTTCCACGTCAAAATCTCTAAAACTCCAGTTGAGATGCTTAAAATCAATGTTGGTATGTTTGGAGCTCCCCTCCACATTTTGGATATCCCAGTGAAACTTTTCACACTCTCGCAAAGTTTTCCATATCCCCGACAGGATTTTTACACGTTCACGTCAAAGTGTCTAAAACTCTAGTTGAGATTCTTAAAATCAATGTTGACATGTTTGGAGTTCCCTTCAAAATTTTGGAAATCCCGGTCAAATATTTTACATTCTGAGGAAAATATTCAAATCCCTGATAAGAGTTATACACTTTCACGTCAAAATCTTTAAAACTCTAGTTGAGATTCTTAAAATCAATGTTGGTATATTTGGCGTTCCCTTCAACATCTTGGAAATCCCGGTGAAAATTTGTACATTCTCGCAAAGTTTTCTAAATCCCCGACACGAATTTTACACTTTCACGTCAAAATCACTAAAACTCCAGTTGAGATTCTTAAAATCAATGTTAACATGTTTGGAGATTCCTTCAACATCTTGGAAATCCCGGTGAAATATTTTAGATTCTCAGGAAAATATTCAAATCCCTGATAAGAGTTTTACGTCAAAATCTTTAAAACTCTAGTTGAGATTCTTAAAATCAATGTTGGTATATTTGTAGTTCCCTTCAACATTTTGGAAATCCCGGTGAAACTTTTATACAGTCTCGCGATGTTTCCTACATCAATGAAGCATTTGTACACTTTCACGTCAAAATCTCTAAAACTCCAGTTGAGATTCTTAAAATCAATGTTGGTATGTTTGGATTTCCCTTCAACATTTTGGATATCTCAGTGAAACTTTTTACATTCTCGCAAAGTTTTCCAAATCCTCGACAGGATTTTTACACTTTCACGTCAAAGTCTCTAAAACTCCAGTTCAGATTCTCAAAATCCATGTTGGTACGTTTGGAGTTCCCTTCAACATTTTGGAAATCCCCGTGAAACCTTTTACATTCTGAGGAAATTTTCCATATCCCCGACAGGATTTTTACACTTTCACGTCAAAATCTCTAAATCTCCAGTGGAGACTCTTAAAATCATGTTGGTATGTTTGGATTTCCTTTGAACATTTTGGAAATTCCTGTGAAACTTTTCACACTCTCGCAAAGTTTTCCATATCCCCGACACGATTTTCACACCTTCACGTCAAAATCTCTAAAACTCCAGCTGAGATTCTTAAAGTCACTGTTGACATGTTTAGAGTACCTTTCAACATTTTGGATATCCCAGTGAAATTTTTTACTTTCTCGCAAAGTTTTCCAAATCCCCGACAAGATTTTGACACTTTCACGTCAAAGTCTCTAAAACTCCAGCTGAGATTCTTAAAACCGATGTTGACATGTTTGGATTTCCTTTCAACATTTTGGAAATCCCGGTGAAACTTTTTACATTCTGAGGAAATCTTCCAAATCCCCGACAAGATTTTGACACTTTCACGTCAAAATCTCTAAAACTCCAGTTGAGATTCTTAAAATCAATGTTGACATGTTTGGAGTTCCCTTCAACATTTTGGAAATCCCGGTGAAACCTTTTACATTCTGTGGAAATTTTCTATATCCCCGACAAGATTTTGACACTTTCACGTTAAAATCTCTAAAATTCCAGCTGAGATTCTTAAAATGAATGTTGACATGTTTATAGTACCTTTCAACATTTTGGATATCCCAGTGAAACTTTTTACATTCTCGCAAAGTTTTCCATATCCCCGACAGGATTTTGACACTTTCACGTCAAGATCTCTAAGACTTCAGTTGAGATTCTTAAAATCAATGTTGGTATGTTTGGAGTTCCCCTCCCCATTTTGGATATCCCAGTGAAACTTTTTACAATCTCGAAAAGTTTTCCAAATCCCCGACAGGATTTTGACACTTCCACGTCAAAATCTCTAAAACTCCTGCTGAGATTCTTAAAATCAATGTTGGTAAGTTTGGAGTTCCCCTCCACATTTTGGATATCCCAGTGAAACTTTTCACACTCTCGCAAAGTTTTCCATATCCCCGACAGGATTTTTACACGTTCACGTCAAAGTGTCTAAAACTCTAGTTGAGATTCTTAAAATCAATGTTGACATGTTTGGAGTTCCCTTCAAAATTTTGGAAATCCCGGTCAAATATTTTACATTCTGAGGAAAATATTCAAATCCCTGATAAGAGTTATACACTTTCACGTCAAAATCTTTAAAACTCTAGTTGAGATTCTTAAAATCAATGTTGGTATATTTGGCGTTCCCTTCAACATCTTGGAAATCCCGGTGAAAATTTGTACATTCTCGCAAAGTTTTCTAAATCCCCGACACGAATTTTACACTTTCACGTCAAAATCACTAAAACTCCAGTTGAGATTCTTAAAATCAATGTTAACATGTTTGGAGATTCCTTCAACATCTTGGAAATCCCGGTGAAATATTTTAGATTCTCAGGAAAATATTCAAATCCCTGATAAGAGTTTTACGTCAAAATCTTTAAAACTCTAGTTGAGATTCTTAAAATCAATGTTGGTATATTTGTAGTTCCCTTCAACATTTTGGAAATCCCGGTGAAACTTTTATACAGTCTCGCGATGTTTCCTACATCAATGAAGCATTTGTACACTTTCACGTCAAAATCTCTAAAACTCCAGTTGAGATTCTTAAAATCAATGTTGGTATGTTTGGATTTCCCTTCAACATTTTGGATATCTCAGTGAAACTTTTTACATTCTCGCAAACTTTTCCAAATCCTCGACAGGATTTTTACACTTTCACGTCAAAGTCTCTAAAACTCCAGTTCAGATTCTCAAAATCCATGTTGGTACGTTTGGAGTTCCCTTCAACATTTTGGAAATCCCCGTGAAACCTTTTACATTCTGAGGAAATTTTCCATATCCCCGACAGGATTTTTACACTTTCACGTCAAAATCTCTAAATCTCCAGTGGAGACTCTTAAAATCATGTTGGTATGTTTGGATTTCCTTTGAACATTTTGGAAATTCCTGTGAAACTTTTCACACTCTCGCAAAGTTTTCCATATCCCCGACACGATTTTCACACCTTCACGTCAAAATCTCTAAAACTCCAGCTGAGATTCTTAAAATCAGTGTTGACATGTTTAGAGTACCTTTCAACATTTTGGATATCCCAGTGAAATTTTTTACTTTCTCGCAAAGTTTTCCAAATCCCCGACAAGATTTTGACACTTTCACGTCAAAGTCTCTAAAACTCCAGCTGAGATTCTTAAAACCGATGTTGACATGTTTGGATTTCCTTTCAACATTTTGGAAATCCCGGTGAAACTTTTTACATTCTGAGGAAATCTTCCAAATCCCCGACAAGATTTTGACACTTTCACGTCAAAATCTCTAAAACTCCAGTTGAGATTCTTAAAATCAATGTTGACATGTTTGGAGTTCCCTTCAACATTTTGGAAATCCCGGTGAAACCTTTTACATTCTGTGGAAATTTTCTATATCCCCGACAAGATTTTGACACTTTCACGTTAAAATCTCTAAAATTCCAGCTGAGATTCTTAAAATGAATGTTGACATGTTTATAGTACCTTTCAACATTTTGGATATCCCAGTGAAACTTTTTACATTCTCGCAAAGTTTTCCATATCCCCGACAGGATTTTGACACTTTCACGTCAAGATCTCTAAGACTTCAGTTGAGATTCTTAAAATCAATGTTGGTATGTTTCGAGTTCCCCTCCCCATTTTGGATATCCCAGTGAAACTTTTCACACTCTCGCAAAGTTTTCCATATCCCCGACAGGATTTTTACACGTTCACGTCAAAGTGTCTAAAACTCTAGTTGAGATTCTTAAAATCAATGTTGACATGTTTGGAGTTCCCTTCAAAATTTTGGAAATCCCGGTCAAATATTTTACATTCTGAGGAAAATATTCAAATCCCTGACAAGAGTCATACACTTTCACGTCAAAATCTTTAAAACTCCAGTTGAGATTCTTAAAATCTATGTTGGTATATTTGGCGTTCCCTTCAACATCTTGGAAATCCCGGTGAAAATTCGTACATTCTCGCAAAGTTTTCTAAATCCCCGACACGAATTTTACACTTTCACGTCAAAATCTCTAAAACTCCAGTTGAGATTCTTAAAATCAATGTTAACATGTTTGGAGATCCCTTCAACATCTTGGAAATCCCGGTGAAATATTTTAGATTCTCAGGAAAATATTCAAATCCCTGATAAGAGTTTTACGTCAAAATCTTTAAAACTCTAGTTGAGATTCTTAAAATCAATGTTGGTATATTTGTAGTTCCCTTCAACATTTTGGAAATCCCGGTGAAACTTTTATACAGTCTCGCGATGTTTCCTACATCTATGAAGCATTTGTACACTTTCACGTCAAAATCTCTAAAACTCCAGTTGAGATTCTTAAAATCAATGTTGGTATGTTTGGATTTCCCTTCAACATTTTGGATATCTCAGTGAAACTTTTTACATTCTCGCAAACTTTTCCAAATCCTCGACAGGATTTTTACACTTTCACGTCAAAGTCTCTAAAACTCCAGTTCAGATTCTCAAAATCCATGTTGGTACGTTTGGAGTTCCCTTCAACATTTTGGAAATCCCCGTGAAACCTTTTACATTCTGAGGAAATTTTCCATATCTCCGACAGGATTTTGACACTTTCACGTCAAGATCTCTAAAACTCCAGTGGAGACTCTTAAAATCCTGTTGGTATGTTTGGATTTCCTTTGAACATTTTGGAAATTCCTGTGAAACTTTTCACACTCTCGCAAAGTTTTCCATATCCCCGACACGATTTTCACACCTTCACGTCAAAATCTCTAAAACTCCAGCTGAGATTCTTAAAGTCACTGTTGACATGTTTAGTGTACCTTTCAACATTTTGGATATCCCAGTGAAATTTTTTACTTTCTCGCAAAGTTTTCCAAATCCCCGACAAGATTTTGACACTTTCACGTCAAAGTCTCTAAAACTCCAGCTGAGATTCTTAAAACCGATGTTGACATGTTTGGATTTCCTTTCAACATTTTGGAAATCCCGGTGAAACTTTTTACATTCTCAGGAAATTTTCCAAATCCCCGACAAGATTTTGACACTTTCACGTCAAAATCTCTAAAACTCCAGTTGAGATTCTTAAAATCAATGTTGACATGTTTGGAGTTCCCTTCAACATTTTGGAAATCCCGGTGAAACCTTTTACATTCTGTGGAAATTTTCTATATCCCCGACAAGATTTTGACACTTTCACGTTAAAATCTCTAAAACTCCAGCTGAGATTCTTAAAATGAATGTTGACATGTTTATAGTACCTTTCAACATTTTGGATATCCCAGCGAAACTTTTTACATTCTCGCAAAGTTTTCCATATCCCCGACAGGATTTTGACACTTTCACGTCAAGATCTCTAAGACTCCAGTTGAGATTCTTAAAATCAATGTTGGTATGTTTCGAGTTCCCCTCCACATTTTGGATATCCCAGTGAAACTTTTTACAATCTCGAAAAGTCTTCCAAATCCCCGACAGGATTTTGACACTTCCACGTCAAAATCTCTAAAACTCCAGTTGAGATTCTTAAAATCAATGTTTGTATGCTTGGATTTCCCTTCAACATTTTGGACATCTCTGTGAAACTTTTCACACTCTCGCAAAGTTTTCCATATCCCCGACAGGATTTTTACACGTTCACGTCAAAGTGTCTAAAACTCTAGTTGAGATTCTTAAAATCAATGTTGACATGTTTGGAGTTCCCTTCAAAATTTTGGAAATCCCGGTCAAATATTTTACATTCTGAGGAAAATATTCAAATCCCTGATAAGAGTTATACACTTTCACGTCAAAATCTTTAAAACTCTAGTTGAGATTCTTAAAATCAATGTTGGTATATTTGGCGTTCCCTTCAACATCTTGGAAATCCCGGTGAAAATTTGTACATTCTCGCAGTTTTCTAAATCCCCGACACGAATTTTACACTTTCACGTCAAAATCACTAAAACTCCAGTTGAGATTCTTAAAATCAATGTTAACATGTTTGGAGATTCCTTCAACATCTTGGAAATCCCGGTGAAATATTTTAGATTCTCAGGAAAATACTCAAATCCCTGATAAGAGTTTTACGTCAAAATCTTTAAAACTCTAGTTGAGATTCTTAAAATCAATGTTGGTATATTTGTAGTTCCCTTCAACATTTTGGAAATCCCGGTGAAACTTTTATACAGTCTCGCGATGTTTCCTACATCAATGAAGCATTTGTACACTTTCACGTCAAAATCTCTAAAACTCCAGTTGAGATTCTTAAAATCAATGTTGGTATGTTTGGATTTCCCTTCAACATTTTGGATATCTCAGTGAAACTTTTTACATTCTCGCAAACTTTTCCAAATCCTCGACAGGATTTTTACACTTTCACGTCAAAGTCTCTAAAACTCCAGTTCAGATTCTCAAAATCCATGTTGGTACGTTTGGAGTTCCCTTCAACATTTTGGAAATCCCCGTGAAACCTTTTACATTCTGAGGAAATTTTCCATATCCCCGACAGGATTTTTACACTTTCACGTCAAAATCTCTAAATCTCCAGTGGAGACTCTTAAAATCATGTTGGTATGTTTGGATTTCTTTTGAACATTTTGGAAATTCCTGTGAAACTTTTCACACTCTCGCAAAGTTTTCCATATCCCCGACACGATTTTCACACCTTCACGTCAAAATCTCTAAAACTCCAGCTGAGATTCTTAAAATCAGTGTTGACATGTTTAGAGTACCTTTCAACATTTTGGATATCCCAGTGAAATTTTTTACTTTCTCGCAAAGTTTTCCAAATCCCCGACAAGATTTTGACACTTTCACGTCAAAGTCTCTAAAACTCCAGCTGAGATTCTTAAAACCGATGTTGACATGTTTGGATTTCCTTTCAACATTTTGGAAATCCCGGTGAAACTTTTTACTTTCTGAGGAAATCTTCCAAATCCCCGACAAGATTTTGACACTTTCACGTCAAAATTTCTAAAACTCCAGTTGAGATTCTTAAAATCAATGTTGACATGTTTGGAGTTCCCTTCAACATTTTGGAAATCCCGGTGAAACTTTTATACAGTCTCGCGATGTTTCCTACATCAATGAAGCATTTGTACACTTTCACGTCAAAATCTCTAAAACTCCAGTTGAGATTCTTAAAATCAATGTTGGTATGTTTGGATTTCCCTTCAACATTTTGGATATCTCAGTGAAACTTTTTACATTCTCGCAAAGTTTTCCAAATCCTCGACAGGATTTTTACACTTTCACGTCAAAGTCTCTAAAACTCCAGTTCAGATTCTCAAAATCCATGTTGGTACGTTTGGAGTTCCCTTCAACATTTTGGAAATCCCCGTGAAACCTTTTACATTCTGAGGAAATTTTCCATATCTCCGACAGGATTTTGACACTTTCACGTCAAGATCTCTAAAACTCCAGTGGAGACTCTTAAAATCCTGTTGGTATGTTTGGATTTCCTTTGAACATTTTGGAAATTCCTGTGAAACTTTTCACACTCTCGCAAAGTTTTCCATATCCCCGACACGATTTTCACACCTTCACGTCAAAATCTCTAAAACTCCAGCTGAGATTCTTAAAGTCACTGTTGACATGTTTAGTGTACCTTTCAACATTTTGGATATCCCAGTGAAATTTTTTACTTTCTCGCAAAGTTTTCCAAATCCCCGACAAGATTTTGACACTTTCACGTCAAAGTCTCTAAAACTCCAGCTGAGATTCTTAAAACCGATGTTGACATGTTTGGATTTCCTTTCAACATTTTGGAAATCCCGGTGAAACTTTTTACATTCTCAGGAAATTTTCCAAATCCCCGACAAGATTTTGACACTTTCACGTCAAAATCTCTAAAACTCCAGTTGAGATTCTTAAAATCAATGTTGACATGTTTGGAGTTCCCTTCAACATTTTGGAAATCCCGGTGAAACCTTTTACATTCTGTGGAAATTTTCTATATCCCCGACAAGATTTTGACACTTTCACGTTAAAATCTCTAAAACTCCAGCTGAGATTCTTAAAATGAATGTTGACATGTTTATAGTACCTTTCAACATTTTGGATATCCCAGCGAAACTTTTTACATTCTCGCAAAGTTTTCCATATCCCCGACAGGATTTTGACACTTTCACGTCAAGATCTCTAAGACTCCAGTTGAGATTCTTAAAATCAATGTTGGTATGTTTCGAGTTCCCCTCCACATTTTGGATATCCCAGTGAAACTTTTTACAATCTCGAAAAGTCTTCCAAATCCCCGACAGGATTTTGACACTTCCACGTCAAAATCTCTAAAACTCCAGTTGAGATTCTTAAAATCAATGTTTGTATGCTTGGATTTCCCTTCAACATTTTGGACATCTCTGTGAAACTTTTCACACTCTCGCAAAGTTTTCCATATCCCCGACAGGATTTTTACACGTTCACGTCAAAGTGTCTAAAACTCTAGTTGAGATTCTTAAAATCAATGTTGACATGTTTGGAGTTCCCTTCAAAATTTTGGAAATCCCGGTCAAATATTTTACATTCTGAGGAAAATATTCAAATCCCTGATAAGAGTTATACACTTTCACGTCAAAATCTTTAAAACTCTAGTTGAGATTCTTAAAATCAATGTTGGTATATTTGGCGTTCCCTTCAACATCTTGGAAATCCCGGTGAAAATTTGTACATTCTCGCAGTTTTCTAAATCCCCGACACGAATTTTACACTTTCACGTCAAAATCACTAAAACTCCAGTTGAGATTCTTAAAATCAATGTTAACATGTTTGGAGATTCCTTCAACATCTTGGAAATCCCGGTGAAATATTTTAGATTCTCAGGAAAATACTCAAATCCCTGATAAGAGTTTTACGTCAAAATCTTTAAAACTCTAGTTGAGATTCTTAAAATCAATGTTGGTATATTTGTAGTTCCCTTCAACATTTTGGAAATCCCGGTGAAACTTTTATACAGTCTCGCGATGTTTCCTACATCAATGAAGCATTTGTACACTTTCACGTCAAAATCTCTAAAACTCCAGTTGAGATTCTTAAAATCAATGTTGGTATGTTTGGATTTCCCTTCAACATTTTGGATATCTCAGTGAAACTTTTTACATTCTCGCAAACTTTTCCAAATCCTCGACAGGATTTTTACACTTTCACGTCAAAGTCTCTAAAACTCCAGTTCAGATTCTCAAAATCCATGTTGGTACGTTTGGAGTTCCCTTCAACATTTTGGAAATCCCCGTGAAACCTTTTACATTCTGAGGAAATTTTCCATATCCCCGACAGGATTTTTACACTTTCACGTCAAAATCTCTAAATCTCCAGTGGAGACTCTTAAAATCATGTTGGTATGTTTGGATTTCTTTTGAACATTTTGGAAATTCCTGTGAAACTTTTCACACTCTCGCAAAGTTTTCCATATCCCCGACACGATTTTCACACCTTCACGTCAAAATCTCTAAAACTCCAGCTGAGATTCTTAAAATCAGTGTTGACATGTTTAGAGTACCTTTCAACATTTTGGATATCCCAGTGAAATTTTTTACTTTCTCGCAAAGTTTTCCAAATCCCCGACAAGATTTTGACACTTTCACGTCAAAGTCTCTAAAACTCCAGCTGAGATTCTTAAAACCGATGTTGACATGTTTGGATTTCCTTTCAACATTTTGGAAATCCCGGTGAAACTTTTTACTTTCTGAGGAAATCTTCCAAATCCCCGACAAGATTTTGACACTTTCACGTCAAAATTTCTAAAACTCCAGTTGAGATTCTTAAAATCAATGTTGACATGTTTGGAGTTCCCTTCAACATTTTGGAAATCCCGGTGAAACTTTTATACAGTCTCGCGATGTTTCCTACATCTATGAAGCATTTGTACACTTTCACGTCAAAATCTCTAAAACTCCAGTTGAGATTCTTAAAATCAATGTTGGTATGTTTGGATTTCCCTTCAACATTTTGGATATCTCAGTGAAACTTTTTACATTCTCGCAAACTTTTCCAAATCCTCGACAGGATTTTTACACTTTCACGTCAAAGTCTCTAAAACTCCAGTTCAGATTCTCAAAATCCATGTTGGTACGTTTGGAGTTCCCTTCAACATTTTGGAAATCCCCGTGAAACCTTTTACATTCTGAGGAAATTTTCCATATCTCCGACAGGATTTTGACACTTTCACGTCAAGATCTCTAAAACTCCAGTGGAGACTCTTAAAATCCTGTTGGTATGTTTGGATTTCCTTTGAACATTTTGGAAATTCCTGTGAAACTTTTCACACTCTCGCAAAGTTTTCCATATCCCCGACACGATTTTCACACCTTCACGTCAAAATCTCTAAAACTCCAGCTGAGATTCTTAAAGTCACTGTTGACATGTTTAGTGTACCTTTCAACATTTTGGATATCCCAGTGAAATTTTTTACTTTCTCGCAAAGTTTTCCAAATCCCCGACAAGATTTTGACACTTTCACGTCAAAGTCTCTAAAACTCCAGCTGAGATTCTTAAAACCGATGTTGACATGTTTGGATTTCCTTTCAACATTTTGGAAATCCCGGTGAAACTTTTTACATTCTCAGGAAATTTTCCAAATCCCCGACAAGATTTTGACACTTTCACGTCAAAATCTCTAAAACTCCAGTTGAGATTCTTAAAATCAATGTTGACATGTTTGGAGTTCCCTTCAACATTTTGGAAATCCCGGTGAAACCTTTTACATTCTGTGGAAATTTTCTATATCCCCGACAAGATTTTGACACTTTCACGTTAAAATCTCTAAAACTCCAGCTGAGATTCTTAAAATGAATGTTGACATGTTTATAGTACCTTTCAACATTTTGGATATCCCAGCGAAACTTTTTACATTCTCGCAAAGTTTTCCATATCCCCGACAGGATTTTGACACTTTCACGTCAAGATCTCTAAGACTCCAGTTGAGATTCTTAAAATCAATGTTGGTATGTTTCGAGTTCCCCTCCACATTTTGGATATCCCAGTGAAACTTTTTACAATCTCGAAAAGTCTTCCAAATCCCCGACAGGATTTTGACACTTCCACGTCAAAATCTCTAAAACTCCAGTTGAGATTCTTAAAATCAATGTTTGTATGCTTGGATTTCCCTTCAACATTTTGGACATCTCTGTGAAACTTTTCACACTCTCGCAAAGTTTTCCATATCCCCGACAGGATTTTTACACGTTCACGTCAAAGTGTCTAAAACTCTAGTTGAGATTCTTAAAATCAATGTTGACATGTTTGGAGTTCCCTTCAAAATTTTGGAAATCCCGGTCAAATATTTTACATTCTGAGGAAAATATTCAAATCCCTGATAAGAGTTATACACTTTCACGTCAAAATCTTTAAAACTCTAGTTGAGATTCTTAAAATCAATGTTGGTATATTTGGCGTTCCCTTCAACATCTTGGAAATCCCGGTGAAAATTTGTACATTCTCGCAGTTTTCTAAATCCCCGACACGAATTTTACACTTTCACGTCAAAATCACTAAAACTCCAGTTGAGATTCTTAAAATCAATGTTAACATGTTTGGAGATTCCTTCAACATCTTGGAAATCCCGGTGAAATATTTTAGATTCTCAGGAAAATACTCAAATCCCTGATAAGAGTTTTACGTCAAAATCTTTAAAACTCTAGTTGAGATTCTTAAAATCAATGTTGGTATATTTGTAGTTCCCTTCAACATTTTGGAAATCCCGGTGAAACTTTTATACAGTCTCGCGATGTTTCCTACATCAATGAAGCATTTGTACACTTTCACGTCAAAATCTCTAAAACTCCAGTTGAGATTCTTAAAATCAATGTTGGTATGTTTGGATTTCCCTTCAACATTTTGGATATCTCAGTGAAACTTTTTACATTCTCGCAAACTTTTCCAAATCCTCGACAGGATTTTTACACTTTCACGTCAAAGTCTCTAAAACTCCAGTTCAGATTCTCAAAATCCATGTTGGTACGTTTGGAGTTCCCTTCAACATTTTGGAAATCCCCGTGAAACCTTTTACATTCTGAGGAAATTTTCCATATCCCCGACAGGATTTTTACACTTTCACGTCAAAATCTCTAAATCTCCAGTGGAGACTCTTAAAATCATGTTGGTATGTTTGGATTTCTTTTGAACATTTTGGAAATTCCTGTGAAACTTTTCACACTCTCGCAAAGTTTTCCATATCCCCGACACGATTTTCACACCTTCACGTCAAAATCTCTAAAACTCCAGCTGAGATTCTTAAAATCAGTGTTGACATGTTTAGAGTACCTTTCAACATTTTGGATATCCCAGTGAAATTTTTTACTTTCTCGCAAAGTTTTCCAAATCCCCGACAAGATTTTGACACTTTCACGTCAAAGTCTCTAAAACTCCAGCTGAGATTCTTAAAACCGATGTTGACATGTTTGGATTTCCTTTCAACATTTTGGAAATCCCGGTGAAACTTTTTACTTTCTGAGGAAATCTTCCAAATCCCCGACAAGATTTTGACACTTTCACGTCAAAATTTCTAAAACTCCAGTTGAGATTCTTAAAATCAATGTTGACATGTTTGGAGTTCCCTTCAACATTTTGGAAATCCCGGTGAAACTTTTATACAGTCTCGCGATGTTTCCTACATCAATGAAGCATTTGTACACTTTCACGTCAAAATCTCTAAAACTCCAGTTGAGATTCTTAAAATCAATGTTGGTATGTTTGGATTTCCCTTCAACATTTTGGATATCTCAGTGAAACTTTTTACATTCTCGCAAAGTTTTCCAAATCCTCGACAGGATTTTTACACTTTCACGTCAAAGTCTCTAAAACTCCAGTTCAGATTCTCAAAATCCATGTTGGTACGTTTGGAGTTCCCTTCAACATTTTGGAAATCCCCGTGAAACCTTTTACATTCTGAGGAAATTTTCCATATCTCCGACAGGATTTTGACACTTTCACGTCAAGATCTCTAAAACTCCAGTGGAGACTCTTAAAATCCTGTTGGTATGTTTGGATTTCCTTTGAACATTTTGGAAATTCCTGTGAAACTTTTCACACTCTCGCAAAGTTTTCCATATCCCCGACACGATTTTCACACCTTCACGTCAAAATCTCTAAAACTCCAGCTGAGATTCTTAAAGTCACTGTTGACATGTTTAGTGTACCTTTCAACATTTTGGATATCCCAGTGAAATTTTTTACTTTCTCGCAAAGTTTTCCAAATCCCCGACAAGATTTTGACACTTTCACGTCAAAGTCTCTAAAACTCCAGCTGAGATTCTTAAAACCGATGTTGACATGTTTGGATTTCCTTTCAACATTTTGGAAATCCCGGTGAAACTTTTTACATTCTCAGGAAATTTTCCAAATCCCCGACAAGATTTTGACACTTTCACGTCAAAATCTCTAAAACTCCAGTTGAGATTCTTAAAATCAATGTTGACATGTTTGGAGTTCCCTTCAACATTTTGGAAATCCCGGTGAAACCTTTTACATTCTGTGGAAATTTTCTATATCCCCGACAAGATTTTGACACTTTCACGTTAAAATCTCTAAAACTCCAGCTGAGATTCTTAAAATGAATGTTGACATGTTTATAGTACCTTTCAACATTTTGGATATCCCAGCGAAACTTTTTACATTCTCGCAAAGTTTTCCATATCCCCGACAGGATTTTGACACTTTCACGTCAAGATCTCTAAGACTCCAGTTGAGATTCTTAAAATCAATGTTGGTATGTTTCGAGTTCCCCTCCACATTTTGGATATCCCAGTGAAACTTTTTACAATCTCGAAAAGTCTTCCAAATCCCCGACAGGATTTTGACACTTCCACGTCAAAATCTCTAAAACTCCAGTTGAGATTCTTAAAATCAATGTTTGTATGCTTGGATTTCCCTTCAACATTTTGGACATCTCTGTGAAACTTTTCACACTCTCGCAAAGTTTTCCATATCCCCGACAGGATTTTTACACGTTCACGTCAAAGTGTCTAAAACTCTAGTTGAGATTCTTAAAATCAATGTTGACATGTTTGGAGTTCCCTTCAAAATTTTGGAAATCCCGGTCAAATATTTTACATTCTGAGGAAAATATTCAAATCCCTGATAAGAGTTATACACTTTCACGTCAAAATCTTTAAAACTCTAGTTGAGATTCTTAAAATCAATGTTGGTATATTTGGCGTTCCCTTCAACATCTTGGAAATCCCGGTGAAAATTTGTACATTCTCGCAGTTTTCTAAATCCCCGACGCGAATTTTACACTTTCACGTCAAAATCACTAAAACTCCAGTTGAGATTCTTAAAATCAATGTTAACATGTTTGGAGATTCCTTCAACATCTTGGAAATCCCGGTGAAATATTTTAGATTCTCAGGAAAATATTCAAATCCCTGATAAGAGTTTTACGTCAAAATCTTTAAAACTCTAGTTGAGATTCTTAAAATCAATGTTGGTATATTTGTAGTTCCCTTCAACATTTTGGAAATCCCGGTGAAACTTTTATACAGTCTCGCGATGTTTCCTACATCTATGAAGCATTTGTACACTTTCACGTCAAAATCTCTAGAACTCCAGTTGAGATTCTTAAAATCAATGTTGGTATGTTTGGATTTCCCTTCAACATTTTGGATATCTCAGTGAAACTTTTTACATTCTCGCAAACTTTTCCAAATCCTCGACAGGATTTTTACACTTTCACGTCAAAGTCTCTAAAACTCCAGTTCAGATTCTCAAAATCCATGTTGGTACGTTTGGAGTTCCCTTCAACATTTTGGAAATCCCCGTGAAACCTTTTACATTCTGAGGAAATTTTCCATATCCCCGACAGGATTTTTACACTTTCACGTCAAAATCTCTAAATCTCCAGTGGAGACTCTTAAAATCATGTTGGTATGTTTGGATTTCTTTTGAACATTTTGGAAATTCCTGTGAAACTTTTCACACTCTCGCAAAGTTTTCCATATCCCCGACACGATTTTCACACCTTCACGTCAAAATCTCTAAAACTCCAGCTGAGATTCTTAAAATCAGTGTTGACATGTTTAGAGTACCTTTCAACATTTTGGATATCCCAGTGAAATTTTTTACTTTCTCGCAAAGTTTTCCAAATCCCCGACAAGATTTTGACACTTTCACGTCAAAGTCTCTAAAACTCCAGCTGAGATTCTTAAAACCGATGTTGACATGTTTGGATTTCCTTTCAACATTTTGGAAATCCCGGTGAAACTTTTTACTTTCTGAGGAAATCTTCCAAATCCCCGACAAGATTTTGACACTTTCACGTCAAAATCTCTAAAACTCCAGTTGAGATTCTTAAAATCAATGTTGACATGTTTGGAGTTCCCTTCAACATTTTGGAAATCCCGGTGAAACTTTTATACAGTCTCGCGATGTTTCCTACATCAATGAAGCATTTGTACACTTTCACGTCAAAATCTCTAAAACTCCAGTTGAGATTCTTAAAATCAATGTTGGTATGTTTGGATTTCCCTTCAACATTTTGGATATCTCAGTGAAACTTTTTACATTCTCGCAAAGTTTTCCAAATCCTCGACAGGATTTTTACACTTTCACGTCAAAGTCTCTAAAACTCCAGTTCAGATTCTCAAAATCCATGTTGGTACGTTTGGAGTTCCCTTCAACATTTTGGAAATCCCCGTGAAACCTTTTACATTCTGAGGAAATTTTCCATATCTCCGACAGGATTTTGACACTTTCACGTCAAGATCTCTAAAACTCCAGTGGAGACTCTTAAAATCCTGTTGGTATGTTTGGATTTCCTTTGAACATTTTGGAAATTCCTGTGAAACTTTTCACACTCTCGCAAAGTTTTCCATATCCCCGACACGATTTTCACACCTTCACGTCAAAATCTCTAAAACTCCAGCTGAGATTCTTAAAGTCACTGTTGACATGTTTAGAGTACCTTTCAACATTTTGGAAATCCCGGTGAAACTTTTTACATTCTCAGGAAATTTTCCAAATCCCCGACAAGATTTTGACACTTTCACGTCAAAATCTCTAAAACTCCAGTTGAGATTCTTAAAATCAATGTTGACATGTTTGGAGTTCCCTTCAACATTTTGGAAATCCCGGTGAAACCTTTTACATTCTGTGGAAATTTTCTATATCCCCGACAAGATTTTGACACTTTCACGTTAAAATGTCTAAAACTCCAGCTGAGATTCTTAAAATGAATGTTGACATGTTTATAGTACCTTTCAACATTTTGGATATCCCAGCGAAACTTTTTACATTCTCGCAAAGTTTTCCATATCCCCGACAGGATTTTGACACTTTCACGTCAAGATCTCTAAGACTCCAGTTGAGATTCTTAAAATCAATGTTGGTATGTTTCGAGTTCCCCTCCACATTTTGGATATCCCAGTGAAACTTTTCACACTCTCGCAAAGTTTTCCATATCCCAGACAGGATTTTTACACGTTCACGTCAAAGTGTCTAAAACTCTAGTTGAGATTCTTAAAATCAATGTTGACATGTTTGGAGTTCCCTTCAAAATTTTGGAAATCCCGGTCAAATATTTTACATTCTGAGGAAAATATTCAAATCCCTGATAAGAGTTATACAATTTCACGTCAAAATCTTTAAAACTCTAGTTGAGATTCTTAAAATCAATGTTGACATGTTTGGAGTTCTCTTCAACATTTTAAAAATCCCGGTGAAAACTTTTAAATTCTGTGGAAATTTTCCATATCCCCGACAGGATTTTTACACTTTCACGTCAAAATCTCTAGAACTCCAGTTGAGATTTAGAAAATCAGTGTTGACATGTTTAGAGTACCTTTCAACATTTTGGATATCCCAGTGAAATTTTTTACTTTCTCGCAAAGTTTTCCAAATCCCCGACAATATTTTGACACTTTCACGTCAAAGTCTCTAAAACTCCAGCTGAGATTCTTAAAACCGATGTTGACATGTTTGGATTTCCTTTCAACATTTTGGAAATCCCGGTGAAACTTTTTACATTCTGAGGAAATCTTCCAAATCCCCGACAAGATTTTGACACTTTCACGTCAAGATCTCTAAGACTCCAGTTGAGATTCTTAAAATCAATGTTGGTATGTTTCGAGTTCCCCTCCCCATTTTGGATATCCCAGTGAAACTTTTTACAATCTCGAAAAGTTTTCCAAATCCCCGACAGGATTTTGACACTTCCACGTCAAAATCTCTAAAACTCCAGTTGAGATTCTTAAAATCAATGTTGGTATGTTTGGAGTTCCCCTCCACATTTTGGATATCCCAGTGAAACTTTTCACACTCTCGCAAAGTTTTCCATATCCCCGACAGGATTTTTACACGTTCACGTCAAAGTGTCTAAAACTCTAGTTGAGATTCTTAAAATCAATGTTGACATGTTTGGAGTTCCCTTCAAAATTTTGGAAATCCCGGTCAAATATTTTAAATTCTGAGGAAAATATTCAAATCCCTGATAAGAGTTATACACTTTCACGTCAAAATCTTTAAAACTCCAGTTGAGATTCTTAAAATCAATGTTGGTATATTTGGCGTTCCCTTCAACATCTTGGAAATCCCGGTGAAAATTTGTACATTCTCGCAGTTTTCTAAATCCCCGACACGAATTTTACACTTTCACGTCAAAATCTCTAAAACTCCAGTTGAGATTCTTAAAATCAATGTTAACATGTTTGGAGATCCCTTCAACATCTTGGAAATCCCGGTGAAATATTTTAGATTCTCAGGAAAATATTCAAATCCCTGATAAGAGTTTTACGTCAAAATCTTTAAAACTCTAGTTGAGATTCTTAAAATCAATGTTGGTATATTTGTAGTTCCCTTCAACATTTTGGAAATCCCGGTGAAACTTTTATACAGTCTCGCGATGTTTCCTACATCTATGAAGCATTTGTACACTTTCACGTCAAAATCTCTAGAACTCCAGTTGAGATTCTTAAAATCAATGTTGGTATGTTTGGATTTCCCTTCAACATTTTGGATATCTCAGTGAAACTTTTTACATTCTCGCAAACTTTTCCAAATCCTCGACAGGATTTTTACACTTTCACGTCAAAGTCTCTAAAACTCCAGTTCAGATTCTCAAAATCCATGTTGGTACGTTTGGAGTTCCCTTCAACATTTTGGAAATCCCCGTGAAACCTTTTACATTCTGAGGAAATTTTCCATATCTCCGACAGGATTTTGACACTTTCACGTCAAGATCTCTAAAACTCCAGTGGAGACTCTTAAAATCCTGTTGGTATGTTTGGATTTCCTTTGAACATTTTGGAAATTCCTGTGAAACTTTTCACACTCTCGCAAAGTTTTCCATATCCCCGACACGATTTTCACACCTTCACGTCAAAATCTCTAAAACTCCAGCTGAGATTCTTAAAGTCACTGTTGACATGTTTAGAGTACCTTTCAACATTTTGGATATCCCAGTGAAATTTTTTACTTTCTCGCAAAGTTTTCCAAATCCCCGACAAGATTTTGACACTTTCACGTCAAAGTCTCTAAAACTCCAGCTGAGATTCTTAAAACCGATGTTGACATGTTTGGATTTCCTTTCAACATTTTGGAAATCCCGGTGAAACTTTTTACATTCTCAGGAAATTTTCCAAATCCCCGACAAGATTTTGACACTTTCACGTCAAAATCTCTAAAACTCCAGTTGAGATTCTTAAAATCAATGTTGACATGTTTGGAGTTCCCTTCAACATTTTGGAAATCCCGGTGAAACCTTTTACATTCTGTGGAAATTTTCTATATCCCCGACAAGATTTTGACACTTTCACGTTAAAATCTCTAAAACTCCAGCTGAGATTCTTAAAATGAATGTTGACATGTTTATAGTACCTTTCAACATTTTGGATATCCCAGCGAAACTTTTTACATTCTCGCAAAGTTTTCCATATCCCCGACAGGATTTTGACACTTTCACGTCAAGATCTCTAAGACTCCAGTTGAGATTCTTAAAATCAATGTTGGTATGTTTCGAGTTCCCCTCCCCATTTTGGATATCCCAGTGAAACTTTTTACAATCTCGAAAAGTTTTCCAAATCCCCGACAGGATTTTGACACTTCCACGTCAAAATCTCTAAAACTCCAGTTGAGATGCTTAAAATCAATGTTGGTATGTTTGGAGCTCCCCTCCACATTTTGGATATCCCAGTGAAACTTTTCACACTCTCGCAAAGTTTTCCATATCCCCGACAGGATTTTTACACGTTCACGTCAAAGTGTCTAAAACTCTAGTTGAGATTCTTAAAATCAATGTTGACATGTTTGGAGTTCCCTTCAAAATTTTGGAAATCCCGGTCAAATATTTTACATTCTGAGGAAAATATTCAAATCCCTGATAAGAGTTATACACTTTCACGTCAAAATCTTTAAAACTCTAGTTGAGATTCTTAAAATCAATGTTGGTATATTTGGCGTTCCCTTCAACATCTTGGAAATCCCGGTGAAAATTTGTACATTCTCGCAAAGTTTTCTAAATCCCCGACACGAATTTTACACTTTCACGTCAAAATCACTAAAACTCCAGTTGAGATTCTTAAAATCAATGTTAACATGTTTGGAGATTCCTTCAACATCTTGGAAATCCCGGTGAAATATTTTAGATTCTCAGGAAAATATTCAAATCCCTGATAAGAGTTTTACGTCAAAATCTTTAAAACTCTAGTTGAGATTCTTAAAATCAATGTTGGTATATTTGTAGTTCCCTTCAACATTTTGGAAATCCCGGTGAAACTTTTATACAGTCTCGCGATGTTTCCTACATCAATGAAGCATTTGTACACTTTCACGTCAAAATCTCTAAAACTCCAGTTGAGATTCTTAAAATCAATGTTGGTATGTTTGGATTTCCCTTCAACATTTTGGATATCTCAGTGAAACTTTTTACATTCTCGCAAACTTTTCCAAATCCTCGACAGGATTTTTACACTTTCACGTCAAAGTCTCTAAAACTCCAGTTCAGATTCTCAAAATCCATGTTGGTACGTTTGGAGTTCCCTTCAACATTTTGGAAATCCCCGTGAAACCTTTTACATTCTGAGGAAATTTTCCATATCCCCGACAGGATTTTTACACTTTCACGTCAAAATCTCTAAATCTCCAGTGGAGACTCTTAAAATCATGTTGGTATGTTTGGATTTCCTTTGAACATTTTGGAAATTCCTGTGAAACTTTTCACACTCTCGCAAAGTTTTCCATATCCCCGACACGATTTTCACACCTTCACGTCAAAATCTCTAAAACTCCAGCTGAGATTCTTAAAATCAGTGTTGACATGTTTAGAGTACCTTTCAACATTTTGGATATCCCAGTGAAATTTTTTACTTTCTCGCAAAGTTTTCCAAATCCCCGACAAGATTTTGACACTTTCACGTCAAAGTCTCTAAAACTCCAGCTGAGATTCTTAAAACCGATGTTGACATGTTTGGATTTCCTTTCAACATTTTGGAAATCCCGGTGAAACTTTTTACATTCTGAGGAAATCTTCCAAATCCCCGACAAGATTTTGACACTTTCACGTCAAAATCTCTAAAACTCCAGTTGAGATTCTTAAAATCAATGTTGACATGTTTGGAGTTCCCTTCAACATTTTGGAAATCCCGGTGAAACCTTTTACATTCTGTGGAAATTTTCTATATCCCCGACAAGATTTTGACACTTTCACGTTAAAATCTCTAAAACTCCAGCTGAGATTCTTAAAATGAATGTTGACATGTTTATAGTACCTTTCAACATTTTGGATATCCCAGCGAAACTTTTTACATTCTCGCAAAGTTTTCCATATCCCCGACAGGATTTTGACACTTTCACGTCAAGATCTCTAAGACTCCAGTTGAGATTCTTAAAATCAATGTTGGTATGTTTCGAGTTCCCCTCCACATTTTGGATATCCCAGTGAAACTTTTTACAATCTCGAAAAGTCTTCCAAATCCCCGACAGGATTTTGACACTTCCACGTCAAAATCTCTAAAACTCCAGTTGAGATTCTTAAAATCAATGTTTGTATGCTTGGATTTCCCTTCAACATTTTGGACATCTCTGTGAAACTTTTCACACTCTCGCAAAGTTTTCCATATCCCCGACAGGATTTTTACACGTTCACGTCAAAGTGTCTAAAACTCTAGTTGAGATTCTTAAAATCAATGTTGACATGTTTGGAGTTCCCTTCAAAATTTTGGAAATCCCGGTCAAATATTTTACATTCTGAGGAAAATATTCAAATCCCTGATAAGAGTTATACACTTTCACGTCAAAATCTTTAAAACTCTAGTTGAGATTCTTAAAATCAATGTTGGTATATTTGGCGTTCCCTTCAACATCTTGGAAATCCCGGTGAAAATTTGTACATTCTCGCAAAGTTTTCTAAATCCCCGACACGAATTTTACACTTTCACGTCAAAATCACTAAAACTCCAGTTGAGATTCTTAAAATCAATGTTAACATGTTTGGAGATTCCTTCAACATCTTGGAAATCCCGGTGAAATATTTTAGATTCTCAGGAAAATATTCAAATCCCTGATAAGAGTTTTACGTCAAAATCTTTAAAACTCTAGTTGAGATTCTTAAAATCAATGTTGGTATATTTGTAGTTCCCTTCAACATTTTGGAAATCCCGGTGAAACTTTTATACAGTCTCGCGATGTTTCCTACATCAATGAAGCATTTGTACACTTTCACGTCAAAATCTCTAAAACTCCAGTTGAGATTCTTAAAATCAATGTTGGTATGTTTGGATTTCCCTTCAACATTTTGGATATCTCAGTGAAACTTTTTACATTCTCGCAAACTTTTCCAAATCCTCGACAGGATTTTTACACTTTCACGTCAAAGTCTCTAAAACTCCAGTTCAGATTCTCAAAATCCATGTTGGTACGTTTGGAGTTCCCTTCAACATTTTGGAAATCCCCGTGAAACCTTTTACATTCTGAGGAAATTTTCCATATCCCCGACAGGATTTTTACACTTTCACGTCAAAATCTCTAAATCTCCAGTGGAGACTCTTAAAATCATGTTGGTATGTTTGGATTTCCTTTGAACATTTTGGAAATTCCTGTGAAACTTTTCACACTCTCGCAAAGTTTTCCATATCCCCGACACGATTTTCACACCTTCACGTCAAAATCTCTAAAACTCCAGCTGAGATTCTTAAAATCAGTGTTGACATGTTTAGAGTACCTTTCAACATTTTGGATATCCCAGTGAAATTTTTTACTTTCTCGCAAAGTTTTCCAAATCCCCGACAAGATTTTGACACTTTCACGTCAAAGTCTCTAAAACTCCAGCTGAGATTCTTAAAACCGATGTTGACATGTTTGGATTTCCTTTCAACATTTTGGAAATCCCGGTGAAACTTTTTACATTCTCAGGAAATCTTCCAAATCCCCGACAAGATTTTGACACTTTCACGTCAAAATCTCTAAAACTCCAGTTGAGATTCTTAAAATCAATGTTGACATGTTTGGAGTTCCCTTCAACATTTTGGAAATCCCGGTGAAATTTTTTACAGTCTCGCGATGTTTCCTACATCAATGAAGCATTTGTACACTTTCACGTCAAAATCTCTAAAACTCCAGTTGAGATTCTTAAAATCAATGTTGGTATGTTTGGATTTCCCTTCAACATTTTGGATATCTCAGTGAAACTTTTTACATTCTCGCAAAGTTTTCCAAATCCTCGACAGGATTTTTACACTTTCACGTCAAAGTCTCTAAAACTCCAGTTCAGATTCTCAAAATCCATGTTGGTACGTTTGGAGTTCCCTTCAACATTTTGGAAATCCCCGTGAAACCTTTTACATTCTGAGGAAATTTTCCATATCTCCGACAGGATTTTGACACTTTCACGTCAAGATCTCTAAAACTCCAGTGGAGACTCTTAAAATCCTGTTGGTATGTTTGGATTTCCTTTGAACATTTTGGAAATTCCTGTGAAACTTTTCACACTCTCGCAAAGTTTTCCATATCCCCGACACGATTTTCACACCTTCACGTCAAAATCTCTAAAACTCCAGCTGAGATTCTGAAAGTCACTGTTGACATGTTTAGAGTACCTTTCAACATTTTGGATATCCCAGTGAAATTTTTTACTTTCTCGCAAAGTTTTCCAAATCCCCGACAAGATTTTGACACTTTCACGTCAAAGTCTCTAAAACTCCAGCTGAGATTCTTAAAACCGATGTTGACATGTTTGGATTTCCTTTCAACATTTTGGAAATCCCGGTGAAACTTTTTACATTCTCAGGAAATTTTCCAAATCCCCGACAAGATTTTGACACTTTCACGTCAAAATCTCTAAAACTCCAGTTGAGATTCTTAAAATCAATGTTGACATGTTTGGAGTTCCCTTCAACATTTTGGAAATCCCGGTGAAACCTTTTACATTCTGTGGAAATTTTCTATATCCCCGACAAGATTTTGACACTTTCACGTTAAAATCTCTAAAACTCCAGCTGAGATTCTTAAAATGAATGTTGACATGTTTATAGTACCTTTCAACATTTTGGATATCCCAGCGAAACTTTTTACATTCTCGCAAAGTTTTCCATATCCCCGACAGGATTTTGACACTTTCACGTCAAGATCTCTAAGACTCCAGTTGAGATTCTTAAAATCAATGTTGGTATGTTTCGAGTTCCCCTCCACATTTTGGATATCCCAGTGAAACTTTTTACAATCTCGAAAAGTCTTCCAAATCCCCGACAGGATTTTGACACTTCCACGTCAAAATCTCTAAAACTCCAGTTGAGATTCTTAAAATCAATGTTTGTATGCTTGGATTTCCCTTCAACATTTTGGACATCTCTGTGAAACTTTTCACACTCTCGCAAAGTTTTCCATATCCCCGACAGGATTTTTACACGTTCACGTCAAAGTGTCTAAAACTCTAGTTGAGATTCTTAAAATCAATGTTGACATGTTTGGAGTTCCCTTCAAAATTTTGGAAATCCCGGTCAAATATTTTACATTCTGAGGAAAATATTCAAATCCCTGATAAGAGTTATACACTTTCACGTCAAAATCTTTAAAACTCTAGTTGAGATTCTTAAAATCAATGTTGGTATATTTGGCGTTCCCTTCAACATCTTGGAAATCCCGGTGAAAATTTGTACATTCTCGCAAAGTTTTCTAAATCCCCGACACGAATTTTACACTTTCACGTCAAAATCACTAAAACTCCAGTTGAGATTCTTAAAATCAATGTTCACATGTTTGGAGATTCCTTCAACATCTTGGAAATCCCGGTGAAATATTTTAGATTCTCAGGAAAATATTCAAATCCCTGATAAGAGTTTTACGTCAAAATCTTTAAAACTCTAGTTGAGATTCTTAAAATCAATGTTGGTATATTTGTAGTTCCCTTCAACATTTTGGAAATCCCGGTGAAACTTTTATACAGTCTCGCGATGTTTCCTACATCAATGAAGCATTTGTACACTTTCACGTCAAAATCTCTAAAACTCCAGTTGAGATTCTTAAAATCAATGTTGGTATGTTTGGATTTCCCTTCAACATTTTGGATATCTCAGTGAAACTTTTTACATTCTCGCAAACTTTTCCAAATCCTCGACAGGATTTTTACACTTTCACGTCAAAGTCTCTAAAACTCCAGTTCAGATTCTCAAAATCCATGTTGGTACGTTTGGAGTTCCCTTCAACATTTTGGAAATCCCCGTGAAACCTTTTACATTCTGAGGAAATTTTCCATATCCCCGACAGGATTTTTACACTTTCACGTCAAAATCTCTAAATCTCCAGTGGAGACTCTTAAAATCATGTTGGTATGTTTGGATTTCCTTTGAACATTTTGGAAATTCCTGTGAAACTTTTCACACTCTCGCAAAGTTTTCCATATCCCCGACACGATTTTCACACCTTCACGTCAAAATCTCTAAAACTCCAGCTGAGATTCTTAAAATCAGTGTTGACATGTTTAGAGTACCTTTCAACATTTTGGATATCCCAGTGAAATTTTTTACTTTCTCGCAAAGTTTTCCAAATCCCCGACAAGATTTTGACACTTTCACGTCAAAGTCTCTAAAACTCCAGCTGAGATTCTTAAAACCGATGTTGACATGTTTGGATTTCCTTTCAACATTTTGGAAATCCCGGTGAAACTTTTTACATTCTCAGGAAATCTTCCAAATCCCCGACAAGATTTTGACACTTTCACGTCAAAATCTCTAAAACTCCAGTTGAGATTCTTAAAATCAATGTTGACATGTTTGGAGTTCCCTTCAACATTTTGGAAATCCCGGTGAAATTTTTTACAGTCTCGCGATGTTTCCTACATCAATGAAGCATTTGTACACTTTCACGTCAAAATCTCTAAAACTCCAGTTGAGATTCTTAAAATCAATGTTGGTATGTTTGGATTTCCCTTCAACATTTTGGATATCTCAGTGAAACTTTTTACATTCTCGCAAAGTTTTCCAAATCCTCGACAGGATTTTTACACTTTCACGTCAAAGTCTCTAAAACTCCAGTTCAGATTCTCAAAATCCATGTTGGTACGTTTGGAGTTCCCTTCAACATTTTGGAAATCCCCGTGAAACCTTTTACATTCTGAGGAAATTTTCCATATCTCCGACAGGATTTTGACACTTTCACGTCAAGATCTCTAAAACTCCAGTGGAGACTCTTAAAATCCTGTTGGTATGTTTGGATTTCCTTTGAACATTTTGGAAATTCCTGTGAAACTTTTCACACTCTCGCAAAGTTTTCCATATCCCCGACACGATTTTCACACCTTCACGTCAAAATCTCTAAAACTCCAGCTGAGATTCTTAAAGTCACTGTTGACATGTTTAGAGTACCTTTCAACATTTTGGATATCCCAGTGAAATTTTTTACTTTCTCGCAAAGTTTTCCAAATCCCCGACAAGATTTTGACACTTTCACGTCAAAGTCTCTAAAACTCCAGCTGAGATTCTTAAAACCGATGTTGACATGTTTGGATTTCCTTTCAACATTTTGGAAATCCCGGTGAAACTTTTTACATTCTCAGGAAATTTTCCAAATCCCCGACAAGATTTTGACACTTTCACGTCAAAATCTCTAAAACTCCAGTTGAGATTCTTAAAATCAATGTTGACATGTTTGGAGTTCCCTTCAACATTTTGGAAATCCCGGTGAAACCTTTTACATTCTGTGGAAATTTTCTATATCCCCGACAAGATTTTGACACTTTCACGTTAAAATCTCTAAAACTCCAGCTGAGATTCTTAAAATGAATGTTGACATGTTTATAGTACCTTTCAACATTTTGGATATCCCAGCGAAACTTTTTACATTCTCGCAAAGTTTTCCATATCCCCGACAGGATTTTGACACTTTCACGTCAAGATCTCTAAGACTCCAGTTGAGATTCTTAAAATCAATGTTGGTATGTTTCGAGTTCCCCTCCACATTTTGGATAGCCCAGTGAAACTTTTTACAATCTCGAAAAGTCTTCCAAATCCCCGACAGGATTTTGACACTTCCACGTCAAAATCTCTAAAACTCCAGTTGAGATTCTTAAAATCAATGTTGACATGTTTGGAGTCCCCTTCAACATTTTGGAAATCCCGGTGAAACCTTTTACATTCTGTGGAAATTTTCTATATCCCCGACAAGATTTTGACACTTTCACGTTAAAATCTCTAAAACTCCAGCTGAGATTCTTAAAATGAATGTTGACATGTTTATAGTACCTTTCAACATTTTGGATATCCCAGCGAAACTTTTTACATTCTCGCAAAGTTTTCCATATCCCCGACAGGATTTTGACACTTTCACGTCAAGATCTCTAAGACTCCAGTTGAGATTCTTAAAATCAATGTTGGTATGTTTCGAGTTCCCCTCCACATTTTGGATATCCCAGTGAAACTTTTTACAATCTCGAAAAGTCTTCCAAATCCCCGACAGGATTTTGACACTTCCACGTCAAAATCTCTAAAACTCCAGTTGAGATTCTTAAAATCAATGTTTGTATGCTTGGATTTCCCTTCAACATTTTGGACATCTCTGTGAAACTTTTCACACTCTCGCAAAGTTTTCCATATCCCCGACAGGATTTTTACACGTTCACGTCAAAGTGTCTAAAACTCTAGTTGAGATTCTTAAAATCAATGTTGACATGTTTGGAGTTCCCTTCAAAATTTTGGAAATCCCGGTCAAATATTTTACATTCTGAGGAAAATATTCAAATCCCTGATAAGAGTTATACACTTTCACGTCAAAATCTTTAAAACTCTAGTTGAGATTCTTAAAATCAATGTTGGTATATTTGGCGTTCCCTTCAACATCTTGGAAATCCCGGTGAAAATTTGTACATTCTCGCAAAGTTTTCTAAATCCCCGACACGAATTTTACACTTTCACGTCAAAATCACTAAAACTCCAGTTGAGATTCTTAAAATCAATGTTAACATGTTTGGAGATTCCTTCAACATCTTGGAAATCCCGGTGAAATATTTTAGATTCTCAGGAAAATATTCAAATCCCTGATAAGAGTTTTACGTCAAAATCTTTAAAACTCTAGTTGAGATTCTTAAAATCAATGTTGGTATATTTGTAGTTCCCTTCAACATTTTGGAAATCCCGGTGAAACTTTTATACAGTCTCGCGATGTTTCCTACATCAATGAAGCATTTGTACACTTTCACGTCAAAATCTCTAAAACTCCAGTTGAGATTCTTAAAATCAATGTTGGTATGTTTGGATTTCCCTTCAACATTTTGGATATCTCAGTGAAACTTTTTACATTCTCGCAAACTTTTCCAAATCCTCGACAGGATTTTTACACTTTCACGTCAAAGTCTCTAAAACTCCAGTTCAGATTCTCAAAATCCATGTTGGTACGTTTGGAGTTCCCTTCAACATTTTGGAAATCCCCGTGAAACCTTTTACATTCTGAGGAAATTTTCCATATCCCCGACAGGATTTTTACACTTTCACGTCAAAATCTCTAAATCTCCAGTGGAGACTCTTAAAATCATGTTGGTATGTTTGGATTTCCTTTGAACATTTTGGAAATTCCTGTGAAACTTTTCACACTCTCGCAAAGTTTTCCATATCCCCGACACGATTTTCACACCTTCACGTCAAAATCTCTAAAACTCCAGCTGAGATTCTTAAAATCAGTGTTGACATGTTTAGAGTACCTTTCAACATTTTGGATATCCCAGTGAAATTTTTTACTTTCTCGCAAAGTTTTCCAAATCCCCGACAAGATTTTGACACTTTCACGTCAAAGTCTCTAAAACTCCAGCTGAGATTCTTAAAACCGATGTTGACATGTTTGGATTTCCTTTCAACATTTTGGAAATCCCGGTGAAACTTTTTACATTCTCAGGAAATCTTCCAAATCCCCGACAAGATTTTGACACTTTCACGTCAAAATCTCTAAAACTCCAGTTGAGATTCTTAAAATCAATGTTGACATGTTTGGAGTTCCCTTCAACATTTTGGAAATCCCGGTGAAATTTTTATACAGTCTCGCGATGTTTCCTACATCAATGAAGCATTTGTACACTTTCACGTCAAAATCTCTAAAACTCCAGTTGAGATTCTTAAAATCAATGTTGGTATGTTTGGATTTCCCTTCAACATTTTGGATATCTCAGTGAAACTTTTTACATTCTCGCAAAGTTTTCCAAATCCTCGACAGGATTTTTACACTTTCACGTCAAAGTCTCTAAAACTCCAGTTCAGATTCTCAAAATCCATGTTGGTACGTTTGGAGTTCCCTTCAACATTTTGGAAATCCCCGTGAAACCTTTTACATTCTGAGGAAATTTTCCATATCTCCGACAGGATTTTGACACTTTCACGTCAAGATCTCTAAAACTCCAGTGGAGACTCTTAAAATCCTGTTGGTATGTTTGGATTTCCTTTGAACATTTTGGAAATTCCTGTGAAACTTTTCACACTCTCGCAAAGTTTTCCATATCCCCTCACGATTTTCACACCTTCACGTCAAAATCTCTAAAACTCCAGCTGAGATTCTTAAAGTCACTGTTGACATGTTTAGAGTACCTTTCAACATTTTGGATATCCCAGTGAAATTTTTTACTTTCTCGCAAAGTTTTCCAAATCCCCGACAAGATTTTGACACTTTCACGTCAAAGTCTCTAAAACTCCAGCTGAGATTCTTAAAACCGATGTTGACATGTTTGGATTTCCTTTCAACATTTTGGAAATCCCGGTGAAACTTTTTACATTCTCAGGAAATTTTCCAAATCCCCGACAAGATTTTGACACTTTCACGTCAAAATCTCTAAAACTCCAGTTGAGATTCTTAAAATCAATGTTGACATGTTTGGAGTTCCCTTCAACATTTTGGAAATCCCGGTGAAACCTTTTACATTCTGTGGAAATTTTCTATATCCCCGACAAGATTTTGACACTTTCACGTTAAAATCTCTAAAACTCCAGCTGAGATTCTTAAAATGAATGTTGACATGTTTATAGTACCTTTCAACATTTTGGATATCCCAGCGAAACTTTTTACATTCTCGCAAAGTTTTCCATATCCCCGACAGGATTTTGACACTTTCACGTCAAGATCTCTAAGACTCCAGTTGAGATTCTTAAAATCAATGTTGGTATGTTTCGAGTTCCCCTCCACATTTTGGATAGCCCAGTGAAACTTTTTACAATCTCGAAAAGTCTTCCAAATCCCCGACAGGATTTTGACACTTCCACGTCAAAATCTCTAAAACTCCAGTTGAGATTCTTAAAATCAATGTTTGTATGCTTGGATTTCCCTTCAACATTTTGGACATCTCTGTGAAACTTTTCACACTCTCGCAAAGTTTTCCATATCCCCGACAGGATTTTTACACGTTCACGTCAAAGTGTCTAAAACTCTAGTTGAGATTCTTAAAATCAATGTTGACATGTTTGGAGTTCCCTTCAAAATTTTGGAAATCCCGGTCAAATATTTTACATTCTGAGGAAAATATTCAAATCCCTGATAAGAGTTATACACTTTCACGTCAAAATCTTTAAAACTCTAGTTGAGATTCTTAAAATCAATGTTGGTATATTTGGCGTTCCCTTCAACATCTTGGAAATCCCGGTGAAAATTTGTACATTCTCGCAGTTTTCTAAATCCCCGACACGAATTTTACACTTTCACGTCAAAATCACTAAAACTCCAGTTGAGATTCTTAAAATCAATGTTCACATGTTTGGAGATTCCTTCAACATCTTGGAAATCCCGGTGAAATATTTTAGATTCTCAGGAAAATATTCAAATCCCTGATAAGAGTTTTACGTCAAAATCTTTAAAACTCTAGTTGAGATTCTTAAAATCAATGTTGGTATATTTGTAGTTCCCTTCAACATTTTGGAAATCCCGGTGAAACTTTTATACAGTCTCGCGATGTTTCCTACATCAATGAAGCATTTGTACACTTTCACGTCAAAATCTCTAAAACTCCAGTTGAGATTCTTAAAATCAATGTTGGTATGTTTGGATTTCCCTTCAACATTTTGGATATCTCAGTGAAACTTTTTACATTCTCGCAAACTTTTCCAAATCCTCGACAGGATTTTTACACTTTCACGTCAAAGTCTCTAAAACTCCAGTTCAGATTCTCAAAATCCATGTTGGTACGTTTGGAGTTCCCTTCAACATTTTGGAAATCCCCGTGAAACCTTTTACATTCTGAGGAAATTTTCCATATCCCCGACAGGATTTTTACACTTTCACGTCAAAATCTCTAAATCTCCAGTGGAGACTCTTAAAATCATGTTGGTATGTTTGGATTTCTTTTGAACATTTTGGAAATTCCTGTGAAACTTTTCACACTCTCGCAAAGTTTTCCATATCCCCGACACGATTTTCACACCTTCACGTCAAAATCTCTAAAACTCCAGCTGAGATTCTTAAAATCAGTGTTGACATGTTTAGAGTACCTTTCAACATTTTGGATATCCCAGTGAAATTTTTTACTTTCTCGCAAAGTTTTCCAAATCCCCGACAAGATTTTGACACTTTCACGTCAAAGTCTCTAAAACTCCAGCTGAGATTCTTAAAACCGATGTTGACATGTTTGGATTTCCTTTCAACATTTTGGAAATCCCGGTGAAACTTTTTACTTTCTGAGGAAATCTTCCAAATCCCCGACAAGATTTTGACACTTTCACGTCAAAATCTCTAAAACTCCAGTTGAGATTCTTAAAATCAATGTTGACATGTTTGGAGTTCCCTTCAACATTTTGGAAATCCCGGTGAAACTTTTATACAGTCTCGCGATGTTTCCTACATCTATGAAGCATTTGTACACTTTCACGTCAAAATCTCTAAAACTCCAGTTGAGATTCTTAAAATCAATGTTGGTATGTTTGGATTTCCCTTCAACATTTTGGATATCTCAGTGAAACTTTTTACATTCTCGCAAAGTTTTCCAAATCCTCGACAGGATTTTTACACTTTCACGTCAAAGTCTCTGAAACTCCAGTTCAGATTCTCAAAATCCATGTTGGTACGTTTGGAGTTCCCTTCAACATTTTGGAAATCCCCGTGAAACCTTTTACATTCTGAGGAAATTTTCCATATCTCCGACAGGATTTTGACACTTTCACGTCAAGATCTCTAAAACTCCAGTGGAGACTCTTAAAATCCTGTTGGTATGTTTGGATTTCCTTTGAACATTTTGGAAATTCCTGTGAAACTTTTCACACTCTCGCAAAGTTTTCCATATCCCCGACACGATTTTCACACCTTCACGTCAAAATCTCTAAAACTCCAGCTGAGATTCTTAAAGTCACTGTTGACATGTTTAGAGTACCTTTCAACATTTTGGATATCCCAGTGAAATTTTTTACTTTCTCGCAAAGTTTTCCAAATCCCCGACAAGATTTTGACACTTTCACGTCAAAGTCTCTAAAACTCCAGCTGAGATTCTTAAAACCGATGTTGACATGTTTGGATTTCCTTTCAACATTTTGGAAATCCCGGTGAAACTTTTTACATTCTCAGGAAATTTTCCAAATCCCCGACAAGATTTTGACACTTTCACGTCAAAATCTCTAAAACTCCAGTTGAGATTCTTAAAATCAATGTTGACATGTTTGGAGTTCCCTTCAACATTTTGGAAATCCCGGTGAAACCTTTTACATTCTGTGGAAATTTTCTATATCCCCGACAAGATTTTGACACTTTCACGTTAAAATCTCTAAAACTCCAGCTGAGATTCTTAAAATGAATGTTGACATGTTTATAGTACCTTTCAACATTTTGGATATCCCAGCGAAACTTTTTACATTCTCGCAAAGTTTTCCATATCCCCGACAGGATTTTGACACTTTCACGTCAAGATCTCTAAGACTCCAGTTGAGATTCTTAAAATCAATGTTGGTATGTTTCGAGTTCCCCTCCACATTTTGGATAGCCCAGTGAAACTTTTTACAATCTCGAAAAGTCTTCCAAATCCCCGACAGGATTTTGACACTTCCACGTCAAAATCTCTAAAACTCCAGTTGAGATTCTTAAAATCAATGTTTGTATGCTTGGATTTCCCTTCAACATTTTGGACATCTCTGTGAAACTTTTCACACTCTCGCAAAGTTTTCCATATCCCCGACAGGATTTTTACACGTTCACGTCAAAGTGTCTAAAACTCTAGTTGAGATTCTTAAAATCAATGTTGACATGTTTGGAGTTCCCTTCAAAATTTTGGAAATCCCGGTCAAATATTTTACATTCTGAGGAAAATATTCAAATCCCTGATAAGAGTTATACACTTTCACGTCAAAATCTTTAAAACTCTAGTTGAGATTCTTAAAATCAATGTTGGTATATTTGGCGTTCCCTTCAACATCTTGGAAATCCCGGTGAAAATTTGTACATTCTCGCAAAGTTTTCTAAATCCCCGACACGAATTTTACACTTTCACGTCAAAATCACTAAAACTCCAGTTGAGATTCTTAAAATCAATGTTCACATGTTTGGAGATTCCTTCAACATCTTGGAAATCCCGGTGAAATATTTTAGATTCTCAGGAAAATATTCAAATCCCTGATAAGAGTTTTACGTCAAAATCTTTAAAACTCTAGTTGAGATTCTTAAAATCAATGTTGGTATATTTGTAGTTCCCTTCAACATTTTGGAAATCCCGGTGAAACTTTTATACAGTCTCGCGATGTTTCCTACATCAATGAAGCATTTGTACACTTTCACGTCAAAATCTCTAAAACTCCAGTTGAGATTCTTAAAATCAATGTTGGTATGTTTGGATTTCCCTTCAACATTTTGGATATCTCAGTGAAACTTTTTACATTCTCGCAAACTTTTCCAAATCCTCGACAGGATTTTTACACTTTCACGTCAAAGTCTCTAAAACTCCAGTTCAGATTCTCAAAATCCATGTTGGTACGTTTGGAGTTCCCTTCAACATTTTGGAAATCCCCGTGAAACCTTTTACATTCTGAGGAAATTTTCCATATCTCCGACAGGATTTTGACACTTTCACGTCAAGATCTCTAAAACTCCAGTGGAGACTCTTAAAATCCTGTTGGTATGTTTGGATTTCCTTTGAACATTTTGGAAATTCCTGTGAAACTTTTCACACTCTCGCAAAGTTTTCCATATCCCCGACACGATTTTCACACCTTCACGTCAAAATCTCTAAAACTCCAGCTGAGATTCTTAAAGTCACTGTTGACATGTTTAGAGTACCTTTCAACATTTTGGATATCCCAGTGAAATTTTTTACTTTCTCGCAAAGTTTTCCAAATCCCCGACAAGATTTTGACACTTTCACGTCAAAGTCTCTAAAACTCCAGCTGAGATTCTTAAAACCGATGTTGACATGTTTGGATTTCCTTTCAACATTTTGGAAATCCCGGTGAAACTTTTTACATTCTCAGGAAATTTTCCAAATCCCCGACAAGATTTTGACACTTTCACGTCAAAATCTCTAAAACTCCAGTTGAGATTCTTAAAATCAATGTTGACATGTTTGGAGTCCCCTTCAACATTTTGGAAATCCCGGTGAAACCTTTTACATTCTGTGGAAATTTTCTATATCCCCGACAAGATTTTGACACTTTCACGTTAAAATCTCTAAAACTCCAGCTGAGATTCTTAAAATGAATGTTGACATGTTTATAGTACCTTTCAACATTTTGGATATCCCAGCGAAACTTTTTACATTCTCGCAAAGTTTTCCATATCCCCGACAGGATTTTGACACTTTCACGTCAAGATCTCTAAGACTCCAGTTGAGATTCTTAAAATCAATGTTGGTATGTTTCGAGTTCCCCTCCACATTTTGGATATCCCAGTGAAACTTTTTACAATCTCGAAAAGTCTTCCAAATCCCCGACAGGATTTTGACACTTCCACGTCAAAATCTCTAAAACTCCAGTTGAGATTCTTAAAATCAATGTTTGTATGCTTGGATTTCCCTTCAACATTTTGGACATCTCTGTGAAACTTTTCACACTCTCGCAAAGTTTTCCATATCCCCGACAGGATTTTTACACGTTCACGTCAAAGTGTCTAAAACTCTAGTTGAGATTCTTAAAATCAATGTTGACATGTTTGGAGTTCCCTTCAAAATTTTGGAAATCCCGGTCAAATATTTTACATTCTGAGGAAAATATTCAAATCCCTGATAAGAGTTATACACTTTCACGTCAAAATCTTTAAAACTCTAGTTGAGATTCTTAAAATCAATGTTGGTATATTTGGCGTTCCCTTCAACATCTTGGAAATCCCGGTGAAAATTTGTACATTCTCGCAAAGTTTTCTAAATCCCCGACACGAATTTTACACTTTCACGTCAAAATCACTAAAACTCCAGTTGAGATTCTTAAAATCAATGTTAACATGTTTGGAGATTCCTTCAACATCTTGGAAATCCCGGTGAAATATTTTAGATTCTCAGGAAAATATTCAAATCCCTGATAAGAGTTTTACGTCAAAATCTTTAAAACTCTAGTTGAGATTCTTAAAATCAATGTTGGTATATTTGTAGTTCCCTTCAACATTTTGGAAATCCCGGTGAAACTTTTATACAGTCTCGCGATGTTTCCTACATCAATGAAGCATTTGTACACTTTCACGTCAAAATCTCTAAAACTCCAGTTGAGATTCTTAAAATCAATGTTGGTATGTTTGGATTTCCCTTCAACATTTTGGATATCTCAGTGAAACTTTTTACATTCTCGCAAACTTTTCCAAATCCTCGACAGGATTTTTACACTTTCACGTCAAAGTCTCTAAAACTCCAGTTCAGATTCTCAAAATCCATGTTGGTACGTTTGGAGTTCCCTTCAACATTTTGGAAATCCCCGTGAAACCTTTTACATTCTGAGGAAATTTTCCATATCCCCGACAGGATTTTTACACTTTCACGTCAAAATCTCTAAATCTCCAGTGGAGACTCTTAAAATCATGTTGGTATGTTTGGATTTCCTTTGAACATTTTGGAAATTCCTGTGAAACTTTTCACACTCTCGCAAAGTTTTCCATATCCCCGACACGATTTTCACACCTTCACGTCAAAATCTCTAAAACTCCAGCTGAGATTCTTAAAATCAGTGTTGACATGTTTAGAGTACCTTTCAACATTTTGGATATCCCAGTGAAATTTTTTACTTTCTCGCAAAGTTTTCCAAATCCCCGACAAGATTTTGACACTTTCACGTCAAAGTCTCTAAAACTCCAGCTGAGATTCTTAAAACCGATGTTGACATGTTTGGATTTCCTTTCAACATTTTGGAAATCCCGGTGAAACTTTTTACATTCTCAGGAAATCTTCCAAATCCCCGACAAGATTTTGACACTTTCACGTCAAAATCTCTAAAACTCCAGTTGAGATTCTTAAAATCAATGTTGACATGTTTGGAGTTCCCTTCAACATTTTGGAAATCCCGGTGAAATTTTTATACAGTCTCGCGATGTTTCCTACATCAATGAAGCATTTGTACACTTTCACGTCAAAATCTCTAAAACTCCAGTTGAGATTCTTAAAATCAATGTTGGTATGTTTGGATTTCCCTTCAACATTTTGGATATCTCAGTGAAACTTTTTACATTCTCGCAAAGTTTTCCAAATCCTCGACAGGATTTTTACACTTTCACGTCAAAGTCTCTAAAACTCCAGTTCAGATTCTCAAAATCCATGTTGGTACGTTTGGAGTTCCCTTCAACATTTTGGAAATCCCCGTGAAACCTTTTACATTCTGAGGAAATTTTCCATATCTCCGACAGGATTTTGACACTTTCACGTCAAGATCTCTAAAACTCCAGTGGAGACTCTTAAAATCCTGTTGGTATGTTTGGATTTCCTTTGAACATTTTGGAAATTCCTGTGAAACTTTTCACACTCTCGCAAAGTTTTCCATATCCCCGACACGATTTTCACACCTTCACGTCAAAATCTCTAAAACTCCAGCTGAGATTCTTAAAATGAATGTTGACATGTTTATAGTACCTTTCAACATTTTGGATATCCCAGCGAAACTTTTTACATTCTCGCAAAGTTTTCCATATCCCCGACAGGATTTTGACACTTTCACGTCAAGATCTCTAAGACTCCAGTTGAGATTCTTAAAATCAATGTTGGTATGTTTCGAGTTCCCCTCCACATTTTGGATAGCCCAGTGAAACTTTTTACAATCTCGAAAAGTCTTCCAAATCCCCGACAGGATTTTGACACTTCCACGTCAAAATCTCTAAAACTCCAGTTGAGATTCTTAAAATCAATGTTTGTATGCTTGGATTTCCCTTCAACATTTTGGACATCTCTGTGAAACTTTTCACACTCTCGCAAAGTTTTCCATATCCCCGACAGGATTTTTACACGTTCACGTCAAAGTGTCTAAAACTCTAGTTGAGATTCTTAAAATCAATGTTGACATGTTTGGAGTTCCCTTCAAAATTTTGGAAATCCCGGTCAAATATTTTACATTCTGAGGAAAATATTCAAATCCCTGATAAGAGTTATACACTTTCACGTCAAAATCTTTAAAACTCTAGTTGAGATTCTTAAAATCAATGTTGGTATATTTGGCGTTCCCTTCAACATCTTGGAAATCCCGGTGAAAATTTGTACATTCTCGCAAAGTTTTCTAAATCCCCGACACGAATTTTACACTTTCACGTCAAAATCACTAAAACTCCAGTTGAGATTCTTAAAATCAATGTTCACATGTTTGGAGATTCCTTCAACATCTTGGAAATCCCGGTGAAATATTTTAGATTCTCAGGAAAATATTCAAATCCCTGATAAGAGTTTTACGTCAAAATCTTTAAAACTCTAGTTGAGATTCTTAAAATCAATGTTGGTATATTTGTAGTTCCCTTCAACATTTTGGAAATCCCGGTGAAACTTTTATACAGTCTCGCGATGTTTCCTACATCAATGAAGCATTTGTACACTTTCACGTCAAAATCTCTAAAACTCCAGTTGAGATTCTTAAAATCAATGTTGGTATGTTTGGATTTCCCTTCAACATTTTGGATATCTCAGTGAAACTTTTTACATTCTCGCAAACTTTTCCAAATCCTCGACAGGATTTTTACACTTTCACGTCAAAGTCTCTAAAACTCCAGTTCAGATTCTCAAAATCCATGTTGGTACGTTTGGAGTTCCCTTCAACATTTTGGAAATCCCCGTGAAACCTTTTACATTCTGAGGAAATTTTCCATATCTCCGACAGGATTTTGACACTTTCACGTCAAGATCTCTAAAACTCCAGTGGAGACTCTTAAAATCCTGTTGGTATGTTTGGATTTCCTTTGAACATTTTGGAAATTCCTGTGAAACTTTTCACACTCTCGCAAAGTTTTCCATATCCCCGACACGATTTTCACACCTTCACGTCAAAATCTCTAAAACTCCAGCTGAGATTCTTAAAGTCACTGTTGACATGTTTAGAGTACCTTTCAACATTTTGGATATCCCAGTGAAATTTTTTACTTTCTCGCAAAGTTTTCCAAATCCCCGACAATATTTTGACACTTTCACGTCAAAGTCTCTAAAACTCCAGCTGAGATTCTTAAAACCGATGTTGACATGTTTGGATTTCCTTTAAACATTTTGGAAATCCCGGTGAAACTTTTTACATTCTGAGGAAATTTTCCAAATCCCCGACAAGATTTTGACACTTTCACGTCAAAATCTCTAAAACTCCAGTTGAGATTCTTAAAATCAATGTTGACATGTTTGGAGTCCCCTTAAACATTTTGGAAATCCCGGTGAAACCTTTTACATTCTGTGGAAATTTTCTATATCCCCGACAAGATTTTGACACTTTCACGTTAAAATCTCTAAAACTCCAGCTGAGATTCTTAAAATGAATGTTGACATGTTTATAGTACCTTTCAACATTTTGGATATCCCAGCGAAACTTTTTACATTCTCGCAAAGTTTTCCATATCCCCGACAGGATTTTGACACTTTCACGTCAAGATCTCTAAGACTCCAGTTGAGATTCTTAAAATCAATGTTGGTATGTTTCGAGTTCCCCTCCACATTTTGGATATCCCAGTGAAACTTTTTACAATCTCGAAAAGTCTTCCAAATCCCCGACAGGATTTTGACACTTCCACGTCAAAATCTCTAAAACTCCAGTTGAGATTCTTAAAATCAATGTTTGTATGCTTGGATTTCCCTTCAACATTTTGGACATCTCTGTGAAACTTTTCACACTCTCGCAAAGTTTTCCATATCCCCGACAGGATTTTTACACGTTCACGTCAAAGTGTCTAAAACTCTAGTTGAGATTCTTAAAATCAATGTTGACATGTTTGGAGTTCCCTTCAAAATTTTGGAAATCCCGGTCAAATATTTTACATTCTGAGGAAAATATTCAAATCCCTGATAAGAGTTATACACTTTCACGTCAAAATCTTTAAAACTCTAGTTGAGATTCTTAAAATCAATGTTGGTATATTTGGCGTTCCCTTCAACATCTTGGAAATCCCGGTGAAAATTTGTACATTCTCGCAAAGTTTTCTAAATCCCCGACACGAATTTTACACTTTCACGTCAAAATCACTAAAACTCCAGTTGAGATTCTTAAAATCAATGTTAACATGTTTGGAGATTCCTTCAACATCTTGGAAATCCCGGTGAAATATTTTAGATTCTCAGGAAAATATTCAAATCCCTGATAAGAGTTTTACGTCAAAATCTTTAAAACTCTAGTTGAGATTCTTAAAATCAATGTTGGTATATTTGTAGTTCCCTTCAACATTTTGGAAATCCCGGTGAAACTTTTATACAGTCTCGCGATGTTTCCTACATCAATGAAGCATTTGTACACTTTCACGTCAAAATCTCTAAAACTCCAGTTGAGATTCTTAAAATCAATGTTGGTATGTTTGGATTTCCCTTCAACATTTTGGATATCTCAGTGAAACTTTTTACATTCTCGCAAACTTTTCCAAATCCTCGACAGGATTTTTACACTTTCACGTCAAAGTCTCTAAAACTCCAGTTCAGATTCTCAAAATCCATGTTGGTACGTTTGGAGTTCCCTTCAACATTTTGGAAATCCCCGTGAAACCTTTTACATTCTGAGGAAATTTTCCATATCCCCGACAGGATTTTTACACTTTCACGTCAAAATCTCTAAATCTCCAGTGGAGACTCTTAAAATCATGTTGGTATGTTTGGATTTCCTTTGAACATTTTGGAAATTCCTGTGAAACTTTTCACACTCTCGCAAAGTTTTCCATATCCCCGACACGATTTTCACACCTTCACGTCAAAATCTCTAAAACTCCAGCTGAGATTCTTAAAATCAGTGTTGACATGTTTAGAGTACCTTTCAACATTTTGGATATCCCAGTGAAATTTTTTACTTTCTCGCAAAGTTTTCCAAATCCCCGACAAGATTTTGACACTTTCACGTCAAAGTCTCTAAAACTCCAGCTGAGATTCTTAAAACCGATGTTGACATGTTTGGATTTCCTTTCAACATTTTGGAAATCCCGGTGAAACTTTTTACATTCTCAGGAAATCTTCCAAATCCCCGACAAGATTTTGACACTTTCACGTCAAAATCTCTAAAACTCCAGTTGAGATTCTTAAAATCAATGTTGACATGTTTGGAGTTCCCTTCAACATTTTGGAAATCCCGGTGAAATTTTTATACAGTCTCGCGATGTTTCCTACATCAATGAAGCATTTGTACACTTTCACGTCAAAATCTCTAAAACTCCAGTTGAGATTCTTAAAATCAATGTTGGTATGTTTGGATTTCCCTTCAACATTTTGGATATCTCAGTGAAACTTTTTACATTCTCGCAAACTTTTCCAAATCCTCGACAGGATTTTTACACTTTCACGTCAAAGTCTCTAAAACTCCAGTTCAGATTCTCAAAATCCATGTTGGTACGTTTGGAGTTCCCTTCAACATTTTGGAAATCCCCGTGAAACCTTTTACATTCTGAGGAAATTTTCCATATCTCCGACAGGATTTTGACACTTTCACGTCAAGATCTCTAAAACTCCAGTGGAGACTCTTAAAATCCTGTTGGTATGTTTGGATTTCCTTTGAACATTTTGGAAATTCCTGTGAAACTTTTCACACTCTCGCAAAGTTTTCCATATCCCCGACACGATTTTCACACCTTCACGTCAAAATCTCTAAAACTCCAGCTGAGATTCTTAAAGTCACTGTTGACATGTTTAGAGTACCTTTCAACATTTTGGATATCCCAGTGAAATTTTTTACTTTCTCGCAAAGTTTTCCAAATCCCCGACAAGATTTTGACACTTTCACGTCAAAGTCTCTAAAACTCCAGCTGAGATTCTTAAAACCGATGTTGACATGTTTGGATTTCCTTTCAACATTTTGGAAATCCCGGTGAAACTTTTTACATTCTCAGGAAATTTTCCAAATCCCCGACAAGATTTTGACACTTTCACGTCAAAATCTCTAAAACTCCAGTTGAGATTCTTAAAATCAATGTTGACATGTTTGGAGTTCCCTTCAACATTTTGGAAATCCCGGTGAAACCTTTTACATTCTGTGGAAATTTTCTATATCCCCGACAAGATTTTGACACTTTCACGTTAAAATCTCTAAAACTCCAGCTGAGATTCTTAAAATGAATGTTGACATGTTTATAGTACCTTTCAACATTTTGGATATCCCAGCGAAACTTTTTACATTCTCGCAAAGTTTTCCATATCCCCGACAGGATTTTGACACTTTCACGTCAAGATCTCTAAGACTCCAGTTGAGATTCTTAAAATCAATGTTGGTATGTTTCGAGTTCCCCTCCACATTTTGGATAGCCCAGTGAAACTTTTTACAATCTCGAAAAGTCTTCCAAATCCCCGACAGGATTTTGACACTTCCACGTCAAAATCTCTAAAACTCCAGTTGAGATTCTTAAAATCAATGTTTGTATGCTTGGATTTCCCTTCAACATTTTGGACATCTCTGTGAAACTTTTCACACTCTCGCAAAGTTTTCCATATCCCCGACAGGATTTTTACACGTTCACGTCAAAGTGTCTAAAACTCTAGTTGAGATTCTTAAAATCAATGTTGACATGTTTGGAGTTCCCTTCAAAATTTTGGAAATCCCGGTCAAATATTTTACATTCTGAGGAAAATATTCAAATCCCTGATAAGAGTTATACACTTTCACGTCAAAATCTTTAAAACTCTAGTTGAGATTCTTAAAATCAATGTTGGTATATTTGGCGTTCCCTTCAACATCTTGGAAATCCCGGTGAAAATTTGTACATTCTCGCAGTTTTCTAAATCCCCGACACGAATTTTACACTTTCACGTCAAAATCACTAAAACTCCAGTTGAGATTCTTAAAATCAATGTTAACATGTTTGGAGATTCCTTCAACATCTTGGAAATCCCGGTGAAATATTTTAGATTCTCAGGAAAATATTCAAATCCCTGATAAGAGTTTTACGTCAAAATCTTTAAAACTCTAGTTGAGATTCTTAAAATCAATGTTGGTATATTTGTAGTTCCCTTCAACATTTTGGAAATCCCGGTGAAACTTTTATACAGTCTCGCGATGTTTCCTACATCAATGAAGCATTTGTACACTTTCACGTCAAAATCTCTAAAACTCCAGTTGAGATTCTTAAAATCAATGTTGGTATGTTTGGATTTCCCTTCAACATTTTGGATATCTCAGTGAAACTTTTTACATTCTCGCAAACTTTTCCAAATCCTCGACAGGATTTTTACACTTTCACGTCAAAGTCTCTAAAACTCCAGTTCAGATTCTCAAAATCCATGTTGGTACGTTTGGAGTTCCCTTCAACATTTTGGAAATCCCCGTGAAACCTTTTACATTCTGAGGAAATTTTCCATATCCCCGACAGGATTTTTACACTTTCACGTCAAAATCTCTAAATCTCCAGTGGAGACTCTTAAAATCATGTTGGTATGTTTGGATTTCTTTTGAACATTTTGGAAATTCCTGTGAAACTTTTCACACTCTCGCAAAGTTTTCCATATCCCCGACACGATTTTCACACCTTCACGTCAAAATCTCTAAAACTCCAGCTGAGATTCTTAAAATCAGTGTTGACATGTTTAGAGTACCTTTCAACATTTTGGATATCCCAGTGAAATTTTTTACTTTCTCGCAAAGTTTTCCAAATCCCCGACAAGATTTTGACACTTTCACGTCAAAGTCTCTAAAACTCCAGCTGAGATTCTTAAAACCGATGTTGACATGTTTGGATTTCCTTTCAACATTTTGGAAATCCCGGTGAAACTTTTTACTTTCTGAGGAAATCTTCCAAATCCCCGACAAGATTTTGACACTTTCACGTCAAAATCTCTAAAACTCCAGTTGAGATTCTTAAAATCAATGTTGACATGTTTGGAGTTCCCTTCAACATTTTGGAAATCCCGGTGAAACTTTTATACAGTCTCGCGATGTTTCCTACATCAAAGAAGCATTTGTACACTTTCACGTCAAAATCTCTAAAACTCCAGTTGAGATTCTTAAAATCAATGTTGGTATGTTTGGATTTCCCTTCAACATTTTGGATATCTCAGTGAAACTTTTTACATTCTCGCAAAGTTTTCCAAATCCTCGACAGGATTTTTACACTTTCACGTCAAAGTCTCTAAAACTCCAGTTCAGATTCTCAAAATCCATGTTGGTACGTTTGGAGTTCCCTTCAACATTTTGGAAATCCCCGTGAAACCTTTTACATTCTGAGGAAATTTTCCATATCTCCGACAGGATTTTGACACTTTCACGTCAAGATCTCTAAAACTCCAGTGGAGACTCTTAAAATCCTGTTGGTATGTTTGGATTTCCTTTGAACATTTTGGAAATTCCTGTGAAACTTTTCACACTCTCGCAAAGTTTTCCATATCCCCGACACGATTTTCACACCTTCACGTCAAAATCTCTAAAACTCCAGCTGAGATTCTTAAAGTCACTGTTGACATGTTTAGAGTACCTTTCAACATTTTGGATATCCCAGTGAAATTTTTTACTTTCTCGCAAAGTTTTCCAAATCCCCGACAAGATTTTGACACTTTCACGTCAAAGTCTCTAAAACTCCAGCTGAGATTCTTAAAACCGATGTTGACATGTTTGGATTTCCTTTCAACATTTTGGAAATCCCGGTGAAACTTTTTACATTCTCAGGAAATTTTCCAAATCCCCGACAAGATTTTGACACTTTCACGTCAAAATCTCTAAAACTCCAGTTGAGATTCTTAAAATCAATGTTGACATGTTTGGAGTTCCCTTCAACATTTTGGAAATCCCGGTGAAACCTTTTACATTCTGTGGAAATTTTCTATATCCCCGACAAGATTTTGACACTTTCACGTTAAAATCTCTAAAACTCCAGCTGAGATTCTTAAAATGAATGTTGACATGTTTATAGTACCTTTCAACATTTTGGATATCCCAGCGAAACTTTTTACATTCTCGCAAAGTTTTCCATATCCCCGACAGGATTTTGACACTTTCACGTCAAGATCTCTAAGACTCCAGTTGAGATTCTTAAAATCAATGTTGGTATGTTTCGAGTTCCCCTCCACATTTTGGATAGCCCAGTGAAACTTTTTACAATCTCGAAAAGTCTTCCAAATCCCCGACAGGATTTTGACACTTCCACGTCAAAATCTCTAAAACTCCAGTTGAGATTCTTAAAATCAATGTTTGTATGCTTGGATTTCCCTTCAACATTTTGGACATCTCTGTGAAACTTTTCACACTCTCGCAAAGTTTTCCATATCCCCGACAGGATTTTTACACGTTCACGTCAAAGTGTCTAAAACTCTAGTTGAGATTCTTAAAATCAATATTGACATGTTTGGAGTTCCCTTCAAAATTTTGGAAATCCCGGTCAAATATTTTACATTCTGAGGAAAATATTCAAATCCCTGATAAGAGTTATACACTTTCACGTCAAAATCTTTAAAACTCTAGTTGAGATTCTTAAAATCAATGTTGGTATATTTGGCGTTCCCTTCAACATCTTGGAAATCCCGGTGAAAATTTGTACATTCTCGCAAAGTTTTCTAAATCCCCGACACGAATTTTACACTTTCACGTCAAAATCACTAAAACTCCAGTTGAGATTCTTAAAATCAATGTTCACATGTTTGGAGATTCCTTCAACATCTTGGAAATCCCGGTGAAATATTTTAGATTCTCAGGAAAATATTCAAATCCCTGATAAGAGTTTTACGTCAAAATCTTTAAAACTCTAGTTGAGATTCTTAAAATCAATGTTGGTATATTTGTAGTTCCCTTCAACATTTTGGAAATCCCGGTGAAACTTTTATACAGTCTCGCGATGTTTCCTACATCAATGAAGCATTTGTACACTTTCACGTCAAAATCTCTAAAACTCCAGTTGAGATTCTTAAAATCAATGTTGGTATGTTTGGATTTCCCTTCAACATTTTGGATATCTCAGTGAAACTTTTTACATTCTCGCAAACTTTTCCAAATCCTCGACAGGATTTTTACACTTTCACGTCAAAGTCTCTAAAACTCCAGTTCAGATTCTCAAAATCCATGTTGGTACGTTTGGAGTTCCCTTCAACATTTTGGAAATCCCCGTGAAACCTTTTACATTCTGAGGAAATTTTCCATATCTCCGACAGGATTTTGACACTTTCACGTCAAGATCTCTAAAACTCCAGTGGAGACTCTTAAAATCCTGTTGGTATGTTTGGATTTCCTTTGAACATTTTGGAAATTCCTGTGAAACTTTTCACACTCTCGCAAAGTTTTCCATATCCCCGACACGATTTTCACACCTTCACGTCAAAATCTCTAAAACTCCAGCTGAGATTCTTAAAGTCACTGTTGACATGTTTAGAGTACCTTTCAACATTTTGGATATCCCAGTGAAATTTTTTACTTTCTCGCAAAGTTTTCCAAATCCCCGACAAGATTTTGACACTTTCACGTCAAAGTCTCTAAAACTCCAGCTGAGATTCTTAAAACCGATGTTGACATGTTTGGATTTCCTTTCAACATTTTGGAAATCCCGGTGAAACTTTTTACATTCTCAGGAAATTTTCCAAATCCCCGACAAGATTTTGACACTTTCACGTCAAAATCTCTAAAACTCCAGTTGAGATTCTTAAAATCAATGTTGACATGTTTGGAGTCCCCTTCAACATTTTGGAAATCCCGGTGAAACCTTTTACATTCTGTGGAAATTTTCTATATCCCCGACAAGATTTTGACACTTTCACGTTAAAATCTCTAAAACTCCAGCTGAGATTCTTAAAATGAATGTTGACATGTTAATAGTACCTTTCAACATTTTGGATATCCCAGCGAAACTTTTTACATTCTCGCAAAGTTTTCCATATCCCCGACAGGATTTTGACACTTTCACGTCAAGATCTCTAAGACTCCAGTTGAGATTCTTAAAATCAATGTTGGTATGTTTCGAGTTCCCCTCCACATTTTGGATATCCCAGTGAAACTTTTTACAATCTCGAAAAGTCTTCCAAATCCCCGACAGGATTTTGACACTTCCACGTCAAAATCTCTAAAACTCCAGTTGAGATTCTTAAAATCAATGTTTGTATGCTTGGATTTCCCTTCAACATTTTGGACATCTCTGTGAAACTTTTCACACTCTCGCAAAGTTTTCCATATCCCCGACAGGATTTTTACACGTTCACGTCAAAGTGTCTAAAACTCTAGTTGAGATTCTTAAAATCAATGTTGACATGTTTGGAGTTCCCTTCAAAATTTTGGAAATCCCGGTCAAATATTTTACATTCTGAGGAAAATATTCAAATCCCTGATAAGAGTTATACACTTTCACGTCAAAATCTTTAAAACTCTAGTTGAGATTCTTAAAATCAATGTTGACATGTTTGGAGTTCTCTTCAACATTTTAAAAATCCCGGTGAAAACTTTTAAATTCTGTGGAAATTTTCCATATCCCCGACAGGATTTTTACACTTTCACGTCAAAATCTCTAGAACTCCAGTTGAGATTTAGAAAATCAATGTTGGTATGTTTGGATTTCCCTTCAACATTTTGGATATCTCAGTGAAACTTTTTACATTCTCGCAAACTTTTCCAAATCCTCGACAGGATTTTTACACTTTCACGTCAAAGTCTCTAAAACTCCAGTTCAGATTCTCAAAATCCATGTTGGTACGTTTGGAGTTCCCTTCAACATTTTGGAAATCCCCGTGAAACTTTTTACATTCTGAGGAAATTTTCCATATCCCGGACAGGATTTTGACACTTTCACGTCAAAATCTCTAAAACTCCAGTGGAGACTCTTAAAATCCTGTTGGTATGTTTGGATTTCCTTTGAACATTTTGGAAATTCCTGTGAAACTTTTCACACTCTCGCAAAGTTTTCCATATCCCCGACACGATTTTCACACCTTCGCGTCAAAATCTCTAAAACTCCAGCTGAGATTCTTAAAACCGATGTTGACATGTTTGGATTTCCTTTCAACATTTTGGAAATCCCGGTGAAACTTTTTACATTCTGAGGAAATCTTCCAAATCCCCGACAAGATTTTGACACTTTCACGTCAAAATCTCTAAATCTCCAGTTGAGATTCTTAAAATCAATGTTGACATGTTTATAGTACCTTTCAACATTTTGGATATCCCAGTGAAACTTTTTACATTCTCGCAAAGTTTTCCATATCCCCGACAGGATTTTGACACTTTCACGTCAAGATCTCTAAGACTCCAGTTGAGATTCTTAAAATCAATGTTGGTATGTTTCGAGTTCCCCTCCCCATTTTGGATATCCCAGTGAAACTTTTTACAATCTCGAAAAGTTTTCCAAATCCCCGACAGGATTTTGACACTTCCACGTCAAAATCTCTAAAACTCCAGTTGAGATTCTTAAAATCAATGTTGGTATGTTTGGAGTTCCCCTCTACATTTTGGATATCCCAGTGAAACTTTTCACACTCTCGCAAAGTTTTCCATATCCCCGACAGGATTTTTACACGTTCACGTCAAAGTGTCTAAAACTCTAGTTGAGATTCTTAAAATCAATGTTGACATGTTTGGAGTTCCCTTCAAAATTTTGGAAATCCCGGTCAAATATTTTAAATTCTGAGGAAAATATTCAAATCCCTGATAAGAGTTATACACTTTCACGTCAAAATCTTTAAAACTCCAGTTGAGATTCTTAAAATCAATGTTGGTATATTTGGCGTTCCCTTCAACATATTGGAAATCCCGGTGAAAATTTGTACATTCTCGCAGTTTTCTAAATCCCCGACACGAATTTTACGCTTTCACGTCAAAATCTCTAAAACTCCAGTTGAGATTCTTAAAATCAATGTTAACATGTTTGGAGATTCCTTCAACATCTTGGAAATCCCGGTGAAATATTTTAGATTCTCAGGAAAATATTCAAATCCCTGATAAGAGTTTTACGTCAAAATCTTTAAAACTCTAGTTGAGATTCTTAAAATCAATGTTGGTATATTTGTAGTTCCCTTCAACATTTTGGAAATCCCGGTGAAACTTTTATACAGTCTCGCGATGTTTCCTACATCAATGAAGCATTTGTACACTTTCACGTCAAAATCTCTAAAACTCCAGTTGAGATTCTTAAAATCAATGTTGGTATGTTTGGATTTCCCTTCAACATTTTGGATATCTCAGTGAAACTTTTTACATTCTCGCAAACTTTTCCAAATCCTCGACAGGATTTTTACACTTTCACGTCAAAGTCTCTAAAACTCCAGTTCAGATTCTCAAAATCCATGTTGGTACGTTTGGAGTTCCCTTCAACATTTTGGAAATCCCCGTGAAACCTTTTACATTCTGAGGAAATTTTCCATATCTCCGACAGGATTTTGACACTTTCACGTCAAGATCTCTAAAACTCCAGTGGAGACTCTTAAAATCCTGTTGGTATGTTTGGATTTCCTTTGAACATTTTGGAAATTCCTGTGAAACTTTTCACACTCTCGCAAAGTTTTCCATATCCCCGACACGATTTTCACACCTTCACGTCAAAATCTCTGAAACTCCAGCTGAGATTCTTAAAGTCACTGTTGACATGTTTAGAGTACCTTTCAACATTTTGGATATCCCAGTGAAATTTTTTACTTTCTCGCAAAGTTTTCCAAATCCCCGACAAGATTTTGACACTTTCACGTCAAAGTCTCTAAAACTCCAGCTGAGATTCTTAAAACCGATGTTGACATGTTTGGATTTCCTTTCAACATTTTGGAAATCCCGGTGAAACTTTTTACATTCTCAGGAAATTTTCCAAATCCCCGACAAGATTTTGACACTTTCACGTCAAAATCTCTAAAACTCCAGTTGAGATTCTTAAAATCAATGTTGACATGTTTGGAGTTCCCTTCAACATTTTGGAAATCCCGGTGAAACCTTTTACATTCTGTGGAAATTTTCTATATCCCCGACAAGATTTTGACACTTTCACGTTAAAATCTCTAAAACTCCAGCTGAGATTCTTAAAATGAATGTTGACATGTTTATAGTACCTTTCAACATTTTGGATATCCCAGCGAAACTTTTTACATTCTCGCAAAGTTTTCCATATCCCCGACAGGATTTTGACACTTTCACGTCAAGATCTCTAAGACTCCAGTTGAGATTCTTAAAATCAATGTTGGTATGTTTCGAGTTCCCCTCCCCATTTTGGATATCCCAGTGAAACTTTTTACAATCTCGAAAAGTTTTCCAAATCCCCGACAGGATTTTGACACTTCCACGTCAAAATCTCTAAAACTCCAGTTGAGATGCTTAAAATCAATGTTTGTATGTTTGGAGCTCCCCTCCACATTTTGGATATCCCAGTGAAACTTTTCACACTCTCGCAAAGTTTTCCATATCCCCGACAGGATTTTTACACGTTCACGTCAAAGTGTCTAAAACTCTAGTTGAGATTCTTAAAATCAATGTTGACATGTTTGGAGTTCCCTTCAACATTTTGGAAATCCCGGTCAAATATTTTACATTCTGAGGAAAATATTCAAATCCCTGATAAGAGTTATACACTTTCACGTCAAAATCTTTAAAACTCTAGTTGAGATTCTTAAAATCAATGTTGGTATATTTGGCGTTCCCTTCAACATCTTGGAAATCCCGGTGAAAATTTGTACATTCTCGCAAAGTTTTCTAAATCCCCGACACGAATTTTACACTTTCACGTCAAAATCACTAAAACTCCAGTTGAGATTCTTAAAATCAATGTTAACATGTTTGGAGATTCCTTCAACATCTTGGAAATCCCGGTGAAATATTTTAGATTCTCAGGAAAATATTCAAATCCCTGATAAGAGTTTTACGTCAAAATCTTTAAAACTCTAGTTGAGATTCTTAAAATCAATGTTGGTATATTTGTAGTTCCCTTCAACATTTTGGAAATCCCGGTGAAACTTTTATACAGTCTCGCGATGTTTCCTACATCAATGAAGCATTTGTACACTTTCACGTCAAAATCTCTAAAACTCCAGTTGAGATTCTTAAAATCAATGTTGGTATGTTTGGATTTCCCTTCAACATTTTGGATATCTCAGTGAAACTTTTTACATTCTCGCAAACTTTTCCAAATCCTCGACAGGATTTTTACACTTTCACGTCAAAGTCTCTAAAACTCCAGTTCAGATTCTCAAAATCCATGTTGGTACGTTTGGAGTTCCCTTCAACATTTTGGAAATCCCCGTGAAACCTTTTACATTCTGAGGAAATTTTCCATATCCCCGACAGGATTTTTACACTTTCACGTCAAAATCTCTAAATCTCCAGTGGAGACTCTTAAAATCATGTTGGTATGTTTGGATTTCCTTTGAACATTTTGGAAATTCCTGTGAAACTTTTCACACTCTCGCAAAGTTTTCCATATCCCCGACACGATTTTCACACCTTCACGTCAAAATCTCTAAAACTCCAGCTGAGATTCTTAAAATCAGTGTTGACATGTTTAGAGTACCTTTCAACATTTTGGATATCCCAGTGAAATTTTTTACTTTCTCGCAAAGTTTTCCAAATCCCCGACAAGATTTTGACACTTTCACGTCAAAGTCTCTAAAACTCCAGCTGAGATTCTTAAAACCGATGTTGACATGTTTGGATTTCCTTTCAACATTTTGGAAATCCCGGTGAAACTTTTTACATTCTCAGGAAATTTTCCAAATCCCCGACAAGATTTTGACACTTTCACGTCAAAATCTCTAAAACTCCAGTTGAGATTCTTAAAATCAATGTTGACATGTTTGGAGTTCCCTTCAACATTTTGGAAATCCCGGTGAAACCTTTTACATTCTGTGGAAATTTTCTATATCCCCGACAAGATTTTGACACTTTCACGTTAAAATCTCTAAAACTCCAGCTGAGATTCTTAAAATGAATGTTGACATGTTTATAGTACCTTTCAACATTTTGGATATCCCAGCGAAACTTTTTACATTCTCGCAAAGTTTTCCATATCCCCGACAGGATTTTGACACTTTCACGTCAAGATCTCTAAGACTCCAGTTGAGATTCTTAAAATCAATGTTGGTATGTTTCGAGTTCCCCTCCCCATTTTGGATATCCCAGTGAAACTTTTTACAATCTCGAAAAGTTTTCCAAATCCCCGACAGGATTTTGACACTTCCACGTCAAAATCTCTAAAACTCCAGTTGAGATGCTTAAAATCAATGTTGGTATGTTTGGAGCTCCCCTCCACATTTTGGATATCCCAGTGAAACTTTTCACACTCTCGCAAAGTTTTCCATATCCCCGACAGGATTTTTACACGTTCACGTCAAAGTGTCTAAAACTCTAGTTGAGATTCTTAAAATCAATGTTGACATGTTTGGAGTTCCCTTCAACATTTTGGAAATCCCGGTCAAATATTTTACATTCTGAGGAAAATATTCAAATCCCTGATAAGAGTTATACACTTTCACGTCAAAATCTTTAAAACTCTAGTTGAGATTCTTAAAATCAATGTTGGTATATTTGGCGTTCCCTTCAACATCTTGGAAATCCCGGTGAAAATTTGTACATTCTCGCAAAGTTTTCTAAATCCCCGACACGAATTTTACACTTTCACGTCAAAATCACTAAAACTCCAGTTGAGATTCTTAAAATCAATGTTAACATGTTTGGAGATTCCTTCAACATCTTGGAAATCCCGGTGAAATATTTTAGATTCTCAGGAAAATATTCAAATCCCTGATAAGAGTTTTACGTCAAAATCTTTAAAACTCTAGTTGAGATTCTTAAAATCAATGTTGGTATATTTGTAGTTCCCTTCAACATTTTGGAAATCCCGGTGAAACTTTTATACAGTCTCGCGATGTTTCCTACATCAATGAAGCATTTGTACACTTTCACGTCAAAATCTCTAAAACTCCAGTTGAGATTCTTAAAATCAATGTTGGTATGTTTGGATTTCCCTTCAACATTTTGGATATCTCAGTGAAACCTTTTACATTCTCGCAAACTTTTCCAAATCCTCGACAGGATTTTTACACTTTCACGTCAAAGTCTCTAAAACTCCAGTTCAGATTCTCAAAATCCATGTTGGTACGTTTGGAGTTCCCTTCAACATTTTGGAAATCCCCGTGAAACCTTTTACATTCTGAGGAAATTTTCCATATCCCCGACAGGATTTTTACACTTTCACGTCAAAATCTCTAAATCTCCAGTGGAGACTCTTAAAATCATGTTGGTATGTTTGGATTTCCTTTGAACATTTTGGAAATTCCTGTGAAACTTTTCACACTCTCGCAAAGTTTTCCATATCCCCGACACGATTTTCACACCTTCACGTCAAAATCTCTAAAACTCCAGCTGAGATTCTTAAAATCAGTGTTGACATGTTTAGAGTACCTTTCAACATTTTGGATATCCCAGTGAAATTTTTTACTTTCTCGCAAAGTTTTCCAAATCCCCGACAAGATTTTGACACTTTCACGTCAAAGTCTCTAAAACTCCAGCTGAGATTCTTAAAACCGATGTTGACATGTTTGGATTTCCTTTCAACATTTTGGAAATCCCGGTGAAACTTTTTACATTCTCAGGAAATTTTCCAAATCCCCGACAAGATTTTGACACTTTCACGTCAAAATCTCTAAAACTCCAGTTGAGATTCTTAAAATCAATGTTGACATGTTTGGAGTTCCCTTCAACATTTTGGAAATCCCGGTGAAACCTTTTACATTCTGTGGAAATTTTCTATATCCCCGACAAGATTTTGACACTTTCACGTTAAAATCTCTAAAATTCCAGCTGAGATTCGTAAAATGAATGTTGACATGTTTATAGTACCTTTCAACATTTTGGATATCCCAGTGAAACTTTTTACATTCTCGCAAAGTTTTCCATATCCCCGACAGGATTTTGACACTTTCACGTCAAGATCTCTAAGACTTCAGTTGAGATTCTTAAAATCAATGTTGGTAAGTTTGGAGTTCCCCTCCACATTTTGGATATCCCAGTGAAACTTTTCACACTCTCGCAAAGTTTTCCATATCCCCGACAGGATTTTTACACGTTCACGTCAAAGTGTCTAAAACTCTAGTTGAGATTCTTAAAATCAATGTTGACATGTTTGGAGTTCCCTTCAAAATTTTGGAAATCCCAGTCAAATATTTTAAATTCTGAGGAAAATATTCAAATCCCTGATAAGAGTTATACACTTTCACGTCAAAATTTTTAAAACTCCAGTTGAGATTCTTAAAATCTATGTTGGTATATTTGGCGTTCCCTTCAACATCTTGGAAATCCCGGTGAAAATTCGTACATTCTCGCAAAGTTTTCTAAATCCCCGACACGAATTTTACACTTTCACGTCAAAATCACTAAAACTCCAGTTGAGATTCTTAAAATCAATGTTAACATGTTTGGAGATCCCTTCAACATCTTGGAAATCCCGGTGAAATATTTTAGATTCTCAGGAAAATATTCAAATCCCTGATAAGAGTTTTACGTCAAAATCTTTAAAACTCTAGTTGAGATTCTTAAAATCAATGTTGGTATATTTGTAGTTCCCTTCAACATTTTGGAAATCCCGGTGAAACTTTTATACAGTCTCGCGATGTTTCCTACATCTATGAAGCATTTGTACACTTTCACGTCAAAATCTCTAAAACTCCAGTTGAGATTCTTAAAATCAATGTTGGTATGTTTGGATTTCCCTTCAACATTTTGGATATCTCAGTGAAACTTTTTACATTCTCGCAAACTTTTCCAAATCCTCGACAGGATTTTTACACTTTCACGTCAAAGTCTCTAAAACTCCAGTTCAGATTCTCAAAATCCATGTTGGTACGTTTGGAGTTCCCTTCAACATTTTGGAAATCCCCGTGAAACCTTTTACATTCTGAGGAAATTTTCCATATCTCCGACAGGATTTTGACACTTTCACGTCAAGATCTCTAAAACTCCAGTGGAGACTCTTAAAATCCTGATGGTATGTTTGGATTTCCTTTGAACATTTTGGAAATTCCTGTGAAACTTTTCACACTCTCGCAAAGTTTTCCATATCCCCGACACGATTTTCACACCTTCACGTCAAAATCTCTAAAACTCCAGCTGAGATTCTTAAAGTCACTGTTGACATGTTTAGAGTACCTTTCAACATTTTGGATATCCCAGTGAAATTTTTTACTTTCTCGCAAAGTTTTCCAAATCCCCGACAAGATTTTGACACTTTCACGTCAAAGTCTCTAAAACTCCAGCTGAGATTCTTAAAACCGATGTTGACATGTTTGGATTTCCTTTCAACATTTTGGAAATCCCGGTGAAACTTTTTACATTCTCAGGAAATCTTCCAAATCCCCGACAAGATTTTGACACTTTCACGTCAAAATCTCTAAAACTCCAGTTGAGATTCTTAAAATCAATGTTGACATGTTTGGAGTTCCCTTCAACATTTTGGAAATCCCGGTGAAACCTTTTACATTCTGTGGAAATTTTCTATATCCCCGACAAGATTTTGACACTTTCACGTTAAAATCTCTAAAATTCCAGCTGAGATTCGTAAAATGAATGTTGACATGTTTATAGTACCTTTCAACATTTTGGATATCCCAGTGAAACTTTTTACATTCTCGCAAAGTTTTCCATATCCCCGACAGGATTTTGACACTTTCACGTCAAGATCTCTAAGACTCCAGTTGAGATTCTTAAAATCAATGTTGGTATGTTTCGAGTTCCCCTCCACATTTTGGATATCCCAGTGAAACTTTTTACAATCTCGAAAAGTCTTCCAAATCCCCGACAGGATTTTGACACTTCCACGTCAAAATCTCTAAAACTCCAGTTGAGATTCTTAAAATCAATGTTTGTATGCTTGGATTTCCCTTCAACATATTGGACATCTCTGTGAAACTTTTCACACTCTCGCAAAGTTTTCCATATCCCCGACAGGATTTTTACACGTTCACGTCAAAGTGTCTAAAACTCTAGTTGAGATTCTTAAAATCAATGTTGACATGTTTGGAGTTCCCTTCAAAATTTTGGAAATCCCGGTCAAATATTTTACATTCTGAGGAAAATATTCAAATCCCTGATAAGAGTTATACACTTTCACGTCAAAATCTTTAAAACTCTAGTTGAGATTCTTAAAATCAATGTTGGTATATTTGGCGTTCCCTTCAACATCTTGGAAATCCCGGTGAAAATTTGTACATTCTCGCAATGTTTTCTAAATCCCCGACACGAATTTTACACTTTCACGTCAAAATCTCTAAAACTCCAGTTGAGATTCTTAAAATCAATGTTAACATGTTTGGAGATTCCTTCAACATCTTGGAAATCCCGGTGAAATATTTTAGATTCTCAGGAAAATATTCAAATCCCTGATAAGAGTTTTACGTCAAAATCTTTAAAACGCTAGTTGAGATTCTTAAAATCAATGTTGGTATATTTGTAGTTCCCTTCAACATTTTGGAAATCCCGGTGAAACTTTTATACAGTCTCGCGATGTTTCCTACATCAATGAAGCATTTGTACACTTTCACGTCAAAATCTCTAAAACTCCAGTTGAGATTCTTAAAATCAATGTTGGTATGTTTGGATTTCCCTTCAACATTTTGGATATCTCAGTGAAACTTTTTACATTCTCGCAAACTTTTCCAAATCCTCGACAGGATTTTTACACTTTCACGTCAAAGTCTCTAAAACTCCAGTTCAGATTCTCAAAATCCATGTTGGTACGTTTGGAGTTCCCTTCAACACTTTGGAAATCCCCGTGAAACCTTTTACATTCTGAGGAAATTTTCCATATCCCCGACAGGATTTTGACACTTTCACGTCAAAATCTCTAAAACTCCAGTGGAGACTCTTAAAATCCTGTTGGTATGTTTGGATTTCCTTTGAACATTTTGGAAATTCCTGTGAAACTTTTCACACTCTCGCAAAGTTTTCCATATCCCCGACACGATTTTCACACCTTCACGTCAAAATCTCTAAAACTCCAGCTGAGATTCTTAAAATCAGTGTTGACATGTTTAGAGTACCTTTCAACATTTTGGATATCCCAGTGAAATTTTTTACTTTCTCGCAAAGTTTTCCAAATCCCCGACAAGATTTTGACACTTTCACGTCAAAGTCTCTAAAACTCCAGCTGAGATTCTTAAAACCGATGTTGACATGTTTGGATTTCCTTTCAACATTTTGGAAATCCCGGTGAAACTTTTTACATTCTCAGGAAATTTTCCAAATCCCCGACAAGATTTTGACACTTTCACGTTAAAATCTCTAAAACTCCAGTTGAGATTCTTAAAATCAATGTTGACATGTTTGGAGTTCCCTTCAACATTTTGGAAATCCCGGTGAAACCTTTTACATTCTGTGGAAATTTTCTATATCCCCGACAAGATTTTGACACTTTCACGTTAAAATCTCTAAAACTCCAGCTGAGATTCTTAAAATGAATGTTGACATGTTTATAGTACCTTTCAACATTTTGGATATCCCAGCGAAACTTTTTACATTCTCGCAAAGTTTTCCATATCCCCGACAGGATTTTGACACTTTCACGTCAAGATCTCTAAGACTCCAGTTGAGATTCTTAAAATCAATGTTGGTATGTTTCGAGTTCCCCTCCCCATTTTGGATATCCCAGTGAAACTTTTCACACTCTCGCAAAGTTTTCCATATCCCAGACAGGATTTTTACACGTTCACGTCAAAGTGTCTAAAACTCTAGTTGAGATTCTTAAAATCAATGTTGACATGTTTGGAGTTCCCTTCAAAATTTTGGAAATCCCGGTCAAATATTTTACATTCTGAGGAAAATATTCAAATCCCTGATAAGAGTTATACACTTTCACGTCAAAATCTTTAAAACTCCAGTTGAGATTCTTAAAATCTATGTTGGTATATTTGGCGTTCCCTTCAACATCTTGGAAATCCCGGTGAAAATTCGTACATTCTCGCAAAGTTTTCTAAATCCCCGACACGAATTTTACACTTTCACGTCAAAATCACTAAAACTCCAGTTGAGATTCTTAAAATCAATGTTAACATGTTTGGAGATCCCTTCAACATCTTGGAAATCCCGGTGAAATATTTTAGATTCTCAGGAAAATATTCAAATCCCTGATAAGAGTTTTACGTCAAAATCTTTAAAACTCTAGTTGAGATTCTTAAAATCAATGTTGGTATATTTGTAGTTCCCTTCAACATTTTGGAAATCCCGGTGAAACTTTTATACAGTCTCGCGATGTTTCCTACATCAATGAAGCATTTGTACACTTTCACGTCAAAATCTCTAAAACTCCAGTTGAGATTCTTAAAATCAATGTTGGTATGTTTGGATTTCCCTTCAACATTTTGGATATCTCAGTGAAACTTTTTACATTCTCGCAAACTTTTCCAAATCCTCGACAGGATTTTTACACTTTCACGTCAAAGTCTCTAAAACTCCAGTTCAGATTCTCAAAATCCATGTTGGTACGTTTGGAGTTCCCTTCAACATTTTGGAAATCCCCGTGAAACCTTTTACATTCTGAGGAAATTTTCCATATCTCCGACAGGATTTTGACACTTTCACGTCAAGATCTCTAAAACTCCAGTGGAGACTCTTAAAATCCTGTTGGTATGTTTGGATTTCCTTTGAACATTTTGGAAATTCCTGTGAAACTTTTCACACTCTCGCAAAGTTTTCCATATCCCCGACACGATTTTCACACCTTCACGTCAAAATCTCTAAAACTCCAGCTGAGATTCTTAAAGTCACTGTTGACATGTTTAGAGTACCTTTCAACATTTTGGATATCCCAGTGAAATTTTTTACTTTCTCGCAAAGTTTTCCAAATCCCCGACAAGATTTTGACACTTTCACGTCAAAGTCTCTAAAACTCCAGCTGAGATTCTTAAAACCGATGTTGACATGTTTGGATTTCCTTTCAACATTTTGGAAATCCCGGTGAAACTTTTTACATTCTCAGGAAATTTTCCAAATCCCCGACAAGATTTTGACACTTTCACGTCAAAATCTCTAAAACTCCAGTTGAGATTCTTAAAATCAATGTTGACATGTTTGGAGTTCCCTTCAACATTTTGGAAATCCCGGTGAAACCTTTTACATTCTGTGGAAATTTTCTATATCCCCGACAAGATTTTGACACTTTCACGTTAAAATCTCTAAATCTCCAGCTGAGATTCTTAAAATGAATGTTGACATGTTTATAGTACCTTTCAACATTTTGGATATCCCAGCGAAACTTTTTACATTCTCGCAAAGTTTTCCATATCCCCGACAGGATTTTGACACTTTCACGTCAAGATCTCTAAGACTCCAGTTGAGATTCTTAAAATCAATGTTGGTATGTTTCGAGTTCCCCTCCCCATTTTGGATATCCCAGTGAAACTTTTCACACTCTCGCAAAGTTTTCCATATCCCCGACAGGATTTTTACACGTTCACGTCAAAGTGTCTAAAACTCTAGTTGAGATTCTTAAAATCAATGTTGACATGTTTGGAGTTCCCTTCAAAATTTTGGAAATCCCGGTCAAATATTTTACATTCTGAGGAAAATATTCAAATCCCTCATAAGAGTTATACAATTTCACGTCAAAATCTTTAAAACTCTAGTTGAGATTCTTAAAATCAATGTTGACATGTTTGGAGTTCTCTTCAACATTTTAAAAATCCCGGTGAAAACTTTTAAATTCTGTGGAAATTTTCCATATCCCCGACAGGATTTTTACACTTTCACGTCAAAATCTCTAGAACTCCAGTTGAGATTTAGAAAATCAATGTTGGTATGTTTCGATTTCCCTTCAACATTTTGGATATCCCAGCGAAACTTTTTACATTCTCGCAAAGTTTTCCATATCCCCGACAGGATTTTGACACTTTCACGTCAAGATCTCTAAGACTCCAGTTGAGATTCTTAAAATCAATGTTGGTATGTTTCGAGTTCCCCTCCCCATTTTGGATATCCCAGTGAAACTTTTTACAATCTCGAAAAGTTTTCCAAATCCCCGACAGGATTTTGACACTTCCACGTCAAAATCTCTAAAACTCCAGTTGAGATTCTTAAAATCAATGTTGGTATGTTTGGAGTTCCCCTCCACATTTTGGATATCCCAGTGAAACTTTTCACACTCTCGCAAAGTTTTCCATATCCCAGACAGGATTTTTACACGTTCACGTCAAAGTGTCTAAAACTCTAGTTGAGATTCTTAAAATCAATGTTGACATGTTTGGAGTTCCCTTCAAAATTTTGGAAATCCCGGTCAAATATTTTACATTCTGAGGAAAATATTCAAATCCCTGATAAGAGTTATACACTTTCACGTCAAAATCTTTAAAACTCCAGTTGAGATTCTTAAAAATCAATGTTGGTATATTTGGCGTTCCCTTCAACATCTTGGAAATCCCGGTGAAAATTTGTACATTCTCGCAAAGTTTTCTAAATCCCCGACACGAATTTTACACTTTCACGTCAAAATCACTAAAACTCCAGTTGAGATTCTTAAAATCAATGTTAACATGTTTGGAGATTCCTTCAACATCTTGGTAATCCCGGTGAAATATTTTAGATTCTCAGGAAAATATTCAAATCCCTGATAAGAGTTTTACGTCAAAATCTTTAAAACTCTAGTTGAGATTCTTAAAATCAATGTTGGTATATTTGTAGTTCCCTTCAACATTTTGGAAATCCCGGTGAAACTTTTATACAGTCTCGCGATGTTTCCTACATCAATGAAGCATTTGTACACTTTCACGTCAAAATCTCTAAAACTCCAGTTGAGATTCTTAAAATCAATGTTGGTATGTTTGGATTTCCCTTCAACATTTTGGATATCTCAGTGAAACTTTTTACATTCTCGCAAACTTTTCCAAATCCTCGACAGGATTTTTACACTTTCACGTCAAAGTCTCTAAAACTCCAGTTCAGATTCTCAAAATCCATGTTGGTACGTTTGGAGTTCCCTTCAACATTTTGGAAATCCCCGTGAAACCTTTTACATTCTGAGGAAATTTTCCATATCTCCGACAGGATTTTGACACTTTCACGTCAAGATCTCTAAAACTCCAGTGGAGACTCTTAAAATCCTGTTGGTATGTTTGGATTTCCTTTGAACATTTTGGAAATTCCTGTGAAACTTTTCACACTCTCGCAAAGTTTTCCATATCCCCGACACGATTTTCACACCTTCACGTCAAAATCTCTAAAACTCCAGCTGAGATTCTTAAAGTCACTGTTGACATGTTTAGAGTACCTTTCAACATTTTGGATATCCCAGTGAAATTTTTTACTTTCTCGCAAAGTTTTCCAAATCCCCGACAAGATTTTGACACTTTCACGTCAAAGTCTCTAAAACTCCAGCTGAGATTCTTAAAACCGATGTTGACATGTTTGGATTTCCTTTCAACATTTTGGAAATCCCGGTGAAACTTTTTACATTCTGAGGAAATCTTCCAAATCCCCGACAAGATTTTGACACTTTCACGTCAAAATCTCTAAAACTCCAGTTGAGATTCTTAAAATCAATGTTGACATGTTTGGAGTTCCCTTCAACATTTTGGAAATCCCGGTGAAACCTTTTACATTCTGTGGAAATTTTCTATATCCCCGACAAGATTTTGACACTTTCACGTTAAAATCTCTAAAATTCCAGCTGAGATTCTTAAAATGAATGTTGACATGTTTATAGTACCTTTCAACATTTTGGATATCCCAGCGAAACTTTTTACATTCTCGCAAAGTTTTCCATATCCCCGACAGGATTTTGACACTTTCACGTCAAGATCTCTAAGACTTCAGTTGAGATTCTTAAACTCAATGTTGGTATGTTTGGAGTTCCCCTCCCCATTTTGGATATCCCAGTGAAACTTTTTACAATCTCGAAAAGTTTTCCAAATCCCCGACAGGATTTTGACACTTCCACGTCAAAATCTCTAAAACTCCTGCTGAGATTCTTAAAATCAATGTTGGTAAGTTTGGAGTTCCCCTTTACATTTTGGATATCCCAGTGAAACTTTTCACACTCTCGCAAAGTTTTCCATATCCCCGACAGGATTTTTACACGTTCACGTCAAAGTGTCTAAAACTCTAGTTGAGATTCTTAAAATCAATGTTGACATGTTTGGAGTTCCCTTCAAAATTTTGGAAATCCCGGTCAAATATTTTAAATTCTGAGGAAAATATTCAAATCCCTGATAAGAGTTATACACTTTCACGTCAAAATCTTTAAAACTCCAGTTGAGATTCTTAAAATCAATGTTGGTATATTTGGCGTTCCCTTCAACATCTTGGAAATCCCGGTGAAAATTTGTACATTCTCGCAGTTTTCTAAATCCCCGACACGAATTTTACACTTTCACGTCAAAATCTCTAAAACTCCAGTTGAGATTCTTAAAATCAATGTTAACATGTTTGGAGATCCCTTCAACATCTTGGAAATCCCGGTGAAATATTTTAGATTCTCAGGAAAATATTCAAATCCCTGATAAGAGTTTTACGTCAAAATCTTTAAAACTCTAGTTGAGATTCTTAAAATCAATGTTGGTATATTTGTAGTTCCCTTCAACATTTTGGAAATCCCGGTGAAACTTTTATACAGTCTCGCGATGTTTCCTACATCAATGAAGCATTTGTACACTTTCACGTCAAAATCTCTAAAACTCCAGTTGAGATTCTTAAAATCAATGTTGGTATGTTTGGATTTCCCTTCAACATTTTGGATATCTCAGTGAAACTTTTTACATTCTCGCAAACTTTTCCAAATCCTCGACAGGATTTTTACACTTTCACGTCAAAGTCTCTAAAACTCCAGTTCAGATTCTCAAAATCCATGTTGGTACGTTTGGAGTTCCCTTCAACATTTTGGAAATCCCCGTGAAACCTTTTACATTCTGAGGAAATTTTCCATATCTCCGACAGGATTTTGACACTTTCACGTCAAGATCTCTAAAACTCCAGTGGAGACTCTTAAAATCCTGTTGGTATGTTTGGATTTCCTTTGAACATTTTGGAAATTCCTGTGAAACTTTTCACACTCTCGCAAAGTTTTCCATATCCCCGACACGATTTTCACACCTTCACGTCAAAATCTCTAAAACTCCAGCTGAGATTCTTAAAGTCACTGTTGACATGTTTAGAGTACCTTTCAACATTTTGGATATCCCAGTGAAATTTTTTACTTTCTCGCAAAGTTTTCCAAATCCCCGACAAGATTTTGACACTTTCACGTCAAAGTCTCTAAAACTCCAGCTGAGATTCTTAAAACCGATGTTGACATGTTTGGATTTCCTTTCAACATTTTGGAAATCCCGGTGAAACTTTTTACATTCTCAGGAAATTTTCCAAATCCCCGACAAGATTTTGACACTTTCACGTCAAAATCTCTAAAACTCCAGTTGAGATTCTTAAAATCAATGTTGACATGTTTGGAGTTCCCTTCAACATTTTGGAAATCCCGGTGAAACCTTTTACATTCTGTGGAAATTTTCTATATCCCCGACAAGATTTTGACACTTTCACGTTAAAATCTCTAAAACTCCAGCTGAGATTCTTAAAATGAATGTTGACATGTTTATAGTACCTTTCAACATTTTGGATATCCCAGCGAAACTTTTTACATTCTCGCAAAGTTTTCCATATCCCCGACAGGATTTTGACACTTTCACGTCAAGATCTCTAAGACTCCAGTTGAGATTCTTAAAATCAATGTTGGTATGTTTCGAGTTCCCCTCCCCATTTTGGATATCCCAGTGAAACTTTTTACAATCTCGAAAAGTTTTCCAAATCCCCGACAGGATTTTGACACTTCCACGTCAAAATCTCTAAAACTCCAGTTGAGATGCTTAAAATCAATGTTGGTATGTTTGGAGCTCCCCTCCACATTTTGGATATCCCAGTGAAACTTTTCACACTCTCGCAAAGTTTTCCATATCCCCGACAGGATTTTTACACGTTCACGTCAAAGTGTCTAAAACTCTAGTTGAGATTCTTAAAATCAATGTTGACATGTTTGGAGTTCCCTTCAAAATTTTGGAAATCCCGGTCAAATATTTTACATTCTGAGGAAAATATTCAAATCCCTGATAAGAGTTATACACTTTCACGTCAAAATCTTTAAAACTCTAGTTGAGATTCTTAAAATCAATGTTGGTATATTTGGCGTTCCCTTCAACATCTTGGAAATCCCGGTGAAAATTTGTACATTCTCGCAAAGTTTTCTAAATCCCCGACACGAATTTTACACTTTCACGTCAAAATCTCTAAAACTCCAGTTGAGATTCTTAAAATCAATGTTAACATGTTTGGAGATTCCTTCAACATCTTGGAAATCCCGGTGAAATATTTTAGATTCTCAGGAAAATATTCAAATCCCTGATAAGAGTTTTACGTCAAAATCTTTAAAACGCTAGTTGAGATTCTTAAAATCAATGTTGGTATATTTGTAGTTCCCTTCAACATTTTGGAAATCCCGGTGAAACTTTTATACAGTCTCGCGATGTTTCCTACATCAATGAAGCATTTGTACACTTTCACGTCAAAATCTCTAAAACTCCAGTTGAGATTCTTAAAATCAATGTTGGTATGTTTGGATTTCCCTTCAACATTTTGGATATCTCAGTGAAACTTTTTACATTCTCGCAAACTTTTCCAAATCCTCGACAGGATTTTTACACTTTCACGTCAAAGTCTCTAAAACTCCAGTTCAGATTCTCAAAATCCATGTTGGTACGTTTGGAGTTCCCTTCAACACTTTGGAAATCCCCGTGAAACCTTTTACATTCTGAGGAAATTTTCCATATCCCCGACAGGATTTTTACACTTTCACGTCAAAATCTCTAAAACTCCAGTGGAGACTCTTAAAATCCTGTTGGTATGTTTGGATTTCCTTTGAACATTTTGGAAATTCCTGTGAAACTTTTCACACTCTCGCAAAGTTTTCCATATCCCCGACACGATTTTCACACCTTCACGTCAAAATCTCTAAAACTCCAGCTGAGATTCTTAAAATCAGTGTTGACATGTTTAGAGTACCTTTCAACATTTTGGATATCCCAGTGAAATTTTTTACTTTCTCGCAAAGTTTTCCAAATCCCCGACAAGATTTTGACACTTTCACGTCAAAGTCTCTAAAACTCCAGCTGAGATTCTTAAAACCGATGTTGACATGTTTGGATTTCCTTTCAACATTTTGGAAATCCCGGTGAAACTTTTTACATTCTTAGGAAATTTTCCAAATCCCCGACAAGATTTTGACACTTTCACGTTAAAATCTCTAAAACTCCAGTTGAGATTCTTAAAATCAATGTTGACATGTTTGGAGTTCCCTTCAACATTTTGGAAATCCCGGTGAAACCTTTTACATTCTGTGGAAATTTTCTATATCCCCGACAAGATTTTGACACTTTCACGTTAAAATCTCTAAAACTCCAGCTGAGATTCTTAAAATGAATGTTGACATGTTTATAGTACCTTTCAACATTTTGGATATCCCAGCGAAACTTTTTACATTCTCGCAAAGTTTTCCATATCCCCGACAGGATTTTGACACTTTCACGTCAAGATCTCTAAGACTCCAGTTGAGATTCTTAAAATCAATGTTGGTATGTTTCGAGTTCCCCTCCCCATTTTGGATATCCCAGTGAAACTTTTTACAATCTCGAAAAGTTTTCCAAATCCCCGACAGGATTTTGACACTTCCACGTCAAAATCTCTAAAACTCCAGTTGAGATGCTTAAAATCAATGTTGGTATGTTTGGAGTTCCCCTCCACATTTTGGATATCCCAGTGAAACTTTTCACACTCTCGCAAAGTTTTCCATATCCCAGACAGGATTTTTACACGTTCACGTCAAAGTGTCTAAAACTCTAGTTGAGATTCTTAAAATCAATGTTGACATGTTTGGAGTTCCCTTCAAAATTTTGGAAATCCCGGTCAAATATTTTACATTCTGAGGAAAATATTCAAATCCCTGATAAGAGTTATACAATTTCACGTCAAAATCTTTAAAACTCTAGTTGAGATTCTTAAAATCAATGTTGACATGTTTGGAGTTCTCTTCAACATTTTAAAAATCCCGGTGAAAACTTTTAAATTCTGTGGAAATTTTCCATATCCCCGACAGGATTTTTACACTTTCACGTCAAAATCTCTAGAACTCCAGTTGAGATTCTTAAAATCAATGTTGGTATATTTGGCGTTCCCTTCAACATCTTGGAAATCCCGGTGAAAATTTGTACATTCTCGCAGTTTTCTAAATCCCCGACACGAATTTTACACTTTCACGTCAAAATCTCTAAAACTCCAGTTGAGATTCTTAAAATCAATGTTAACATGTTTGGAGATCCCTTCAACATCTTGGAAATCCCGGTGAAATATTTTAGATTCTCAGGAAAATATTCAAATCCCTGATAAGAGTTTTACGTCAAAATCTTTAAAACTCTAGTTGAGATTCTTAAAATCAATGTTGGTATATTTGTAGTTCCCTTCAACATTTTGGAAATCCCGGTGAAACTTTTATACAGTCTCGCGATGTTTCCTACATCAATGAAGCATTTGTACACTTTCACGTCAAAATCTCTAAAACTCCAGTTGAGATTCTTAAAATCAATGTTGGTATGTTTGGATTTCCCTTCAACATTTTGGATATCTCAGTGAAACTTTTTACATTCTCGCAAACTTTTCCAAATCCTCGACAGGATTTTTACACTTTCACGTCAAAGTCTCTAAAACTCCAGTTCAGATTCTCAAAATCCATGTTGGTACGTTTGGAGTTCCCTTCAACATTTTGGAAATCCCCGTGAAACCTTTTACATTCTGAGGAAATTTTCCATATCCCCGACAGGATTTTGACACTTTCACGTCAAGATCTCTAAAACTCCAGTGGAGACTCTTAAAATCCTGTTGGTATGTTTGGATTTCCTTTGAACATTTTGGAAATTCCTGTGAAACTTTTCACACTCTCGCAAAGTTTTCCATATCCCCGACACGATTTTCACACCTTCACGTCAAAATCTCTAAAACTCCAGCTGAGATTCTTAAAGTCACTGTTGACATGTTTAGAGTACCTTTCAACATTTTGGATATCCCAGTGAAATTTTTTACTTTCTCGCAAAGTTTTCCAAATCCCCGACAAGATTTTGACACTTTCACGTCAAAGTCTCTAAAACTCCAGCTGAGATTCTTAAAACCGATGTTGACATGTTTGGATTTCCTTTCAACATTTTGGAAATCCCGGTGAAACTTTTTACATTCTCAGGAAATTTTCCAAATCCCCGACAAGATTTTGACACTTTCACGTCAAAATCTCTAAAACTCCAGTTGAGATTCTTAAAATCAATGTTGACATGTTTGGAGTTCCCTTCAACATTTTGGAAATCCCGGTGAAACCTTTTACATTCTGTGGAAATTTTCTATATCCCCGACAAGATTTTGACACTTTCACGTTAAAATCTCTAAAACTCCAGCTGAGATTCTTAAAATGAATGTTGACATGTTTATAGTACCTTTCAACATTTTGGATATCCCAGCGAAACTTTTTACATTCTCGCAAAGTTTTCCATATCCCCGACAGGATTTTGACACTTTCACGTCAAGATCTCTAAGACTCCAGTTGAGATTCTTAAAATCAATGTTGGTATGTTTCGAGTTCCCCTCCCCATTTTGGATATCCCAGTGAAACTTTTCACACTCTCGCAAAGTTTTCCATATCCCAGACAGGATTTTTACACGTTCACGTCAAAGTGTCTAAAACTCTAGTTGAGATTCTTAAAATCAATGTTGACATGTTTGGAGTTCCCTTCAAAATTTTGGAAATCCCGGTCAAATATTTTACATTCTGAGGAAAATATTCAAATCCCTGATAAGAGTTATACAATTTCACGTCAAAATCTTTAAAACTCTAGTTGAGATTCTTAAAATCAATGTTGACATGTTTGGAGTTCTCTTCAACATTTTAAAAATCCCGGTGAAAACTTTTAAATTCTGTGGAAATTTTCCATATCCCCGACAGGATTTTTACACTTTCACGTCAAAATCTCTAGAACTCCAGTTGAGATTTAGAAAATCAATGTTGGTATGTTTCGATTTCCCTTCAACATTTTGGATATCCCAGTGAAACTTTTTACATTCTCGCAAAGTTTTCCATATCCCCGACACGATTTTGACACTTTCACGTCAAGATCTCTAAGACTCCAGTTGAGATTCTTAAAATCAATGTTGGTATGTTTCGAGTTCCCCTCCCCATTTTGGATATCCCAGTGAAACTTTTTACAATCTCGAAAAGTTTTCCAAATCCCCGACAGGATTTTGACACTTCCACGTCAAAATCTCTAAAACTCCAGTTGAGATTCTTAAAATCAATGTTGGTATGTTTGGAGTTCCCCTCCACATTTTGGATATCCCAGTAAAACTTTTCACACTCTCGCAAAGTTTTCCATATCCCCGACAGGATTTTTACACGTTCACGTCAAAGTGTCTAAAACTCTAGTTGAGATTCTTAAAATCAATGTTGACATGTTTGGAGTTCCCTTCAAAATTTTGGAAATCCCGGTCAAATATTTTAAATTCTGAGGAAAATATTCAAATCCCTGATAAGAGTTATACACTTTCACGTCAAAATCTTTAAAACTCCAGTTGAGATTCTTAAAAATCAATGTTGGTATATTTGGCGTTCCCTTCAACATCTTGGAAATCCCGGTGAAAATTTGTACATTCTCGCAGTTTTCTAAATCTCCGACACGAATTTTACACTTTCACGTCAAAATCTCTAAAACTCCAGTTGAGATTCTTAAAATCAATGTTAACATGTTTGGAGATCCCTTCAACATCTTGGAAATCCCGGTGAAATATTTTAGATTCTCAGGAAAATATTCAAATCCCTGATAAGAGTTTTACGTCAAAATCTTTAAAACTCTAGTTGAGATTCTTAAAATCAATGTTGGTATATTTGTAGTTCCCTTCAACATTTTGGAAATCCCGGTGAAACTTTTATACAGTCTCGCGATGTTTCCTACATCAATGAAGCATTTGTACACTTTCACGTCAAAATCTCTAAAACTCCAGTTGAGATTCTTAAAATCAATGTTGGTATGTTTGGATTTCCCTTCAACATTTTGGATATCTCAGTGAAACTTTTTACATTCTCGCAAACTTTTCCAAATCCTCGACAGGATTTTTACACTTTCACGTCAAAGTCTCTAAAACTCCAGTTCAGATTCTCAAAATCCATGTTGGTACGTTTGGAGTTCCCTTCAACATTTTGGAAATCCCCGTGAAACCTTTTACATTCTGAGGAAATTTTCCATATCTCCGACAGGATTTTGACACTTTCACGTCAAGATCTCTAAAACTCCAGTGGAGACTCTTAAAATCCTGTTGGTATGTTTGGATTTCCTTTGAACATTTTGGAAATTCCTGTGAAACTTTTCACACTCTCGCAAAGTTTTCCATATCCCCGACACGATTTTCACACCTTCACGTCAAAATCTCTAAAACTCCAGCTGAGATTCTTAAAGTCACTGTTGACATGTTTAGAGTACCTTTCAACATTTTGGATATCCCAGTGAAATTTTTTACTTTCTCGCAAAGTTTTCCAAATCCCCGACAAGATTTTGACACTTTCACGTCAAAGTCTCTAAAACTCCAGCTGAGATTCTTAAAACCGATGTTGACATGTTTGGATTTCCTTTCAACATTTTGGAAATCCCGGTGAAACTTTTTACATTCTCAGGAAATTTTCCAAATCCCCGACAAGATTTTGACACTTTCACGTCAAAATCTCTAAAACTCCAGTTGAGATTCTTAAAATCAATGTTGACATGTTTGGAGTTCCCTTCAACATTTTGGAAATCCCGGTGAAACCTTTTACATTCTGTGGAAATTTTCTATATCCCCGACAAGATTTTGACACTTTCACGTTAAAATCTCTAAATCTCCAGCTGAGATTCTTAAAATGAATGTTGACATGTTTATAGTACCTTTCAACATTTTGGATATCCCAGCGAAACTTTTTACATTCTCGCAAAGTTTTCCATATCCCCGACAGGATTTTGACACTTTCACGTCAAGATCTCTAAGACTCCAGTTGAGATTCTTAAAATCAATGTTGGTAAGTTTGGAGTTCCCCTCCCCATTTTGGATATCCCAGTGAAACTTTTCACACTCTCGCAAAGTTTTCCATATCCCCGACAGGATTTTTACACGTTCACGTCAAAGTGTCTAAAACTCTAGTTGAGATTCTTAAAATCAATGTTGACATGTTTGGAGTTCCCTTCAAAATTTTGGAAATCCCGGTCAAATATTTTACATTCTGAGGAAAATATTCAAATCCCTCATAAGAGTTATACAATTTCACGTCAAAATCTTTAAAACTCTAGTTGAGATTCTTAAAATCAATGTTGACATGTTTGGAGTTCTCTTCAACATTTTAAAAATCCCGGTGAAAACTTTTAAATTCTGTGGAAATTTTCCATATCCCCGACAGGATTTTTACACTTTCACGTCAAAATCTCTAGAACTCCAGTTGAGATTTAGAAAATCAATGTTGGTATGTTTCGATTTCCCTTCAACATTTTGGATATCCCAGCGAAACTTTTTACATTCTCGCAAAGTTTTCCATATCCCCGACAGGATTTTGACACTTTCACGTCAAGATCTCTAAGACTCCAGTTGAGATTCTTAAAATCAATGTTGGTATGTTTCGAGTTCCCCTCCCCATTTTGGATATCCCAGTGAAACTTTTTACAATCTCGAAAAGTTTTCCAAATCCCCGACAGGATTTTGACACTTCCACGTCAAAATCTCTAAAACTCCAGTTGAGATTCTTAAAATCAATGTTGGTATGTTTGGAGTTCCCCTCCACATTTTGGATATCCCAGTGAAACTTTTCACACTCTCGCAAAGTTTTCCATATCCCAGACAGGATTTTTACACGTTCACGTCAAAGTGTCTAAAACTCTAGTTGAGATTCTTAAAATCAATGTTGACATGTTTGGAGTTCCCTTCAAAATTTTGGAAATCCCGGTCAAATATTTTACATTCTGAGGAAAATATTCAAATCCCTGATAAGAGTTATACACTTTCACGTCAAAATCTTTAAAACTCCAGTTGAGATTCTTAAAAATCAATGTTGGTATATTTGGCGTTCCCTTCAACATCTTGGAAATCCCGGTGAAAATTTGTACATTCTCGCAAAGTTTTCTAAATCCCCGACACGAATTTTACACTTTCACGTCAAAATCACTAAAACTCCAGTTGAGATTCTTAAAATCAATGTTAACATGTTTGGAGATTCCTTCAACATCTTGGAAATCCCGGTGAAATATTTTAGATTCTCAGGAAAATATTCAAATCCCTGATAAGAGTTTTACGTCAAAATCTTTAAAACTCTAGTTGAGATTCTTAAAATCAATGTTGGTATATTTGTAGTTCCCTTCAACATTTTGGAAATCCCGGTGAAACTTTTATACAGTCTCGCGATGTTTCCTACATCAATGAAGCATTTGTACACTTTCACGTCAAAATCTCTAAAACTCCAGTTGAGATTCTTAAAATCAATGTTGGTATGTTTGGATTTCCCTTCAACATTTTGGATATCTCAGTGAAACTTTTTACATTCTCGCAAACTTTTCCAAATCCTCGACAGGATTTTTACACTTTCACGTCAAAGTCTCTAAAACTCCAGTTCAGATTCTCAAAATCCATGTTGGTACGTTTGGAGTTCCCTTCAACATTTTGGAAATCCCCGTGAAACCTTTTACATTCTGAGGAAATTTTCCATATCTCCGACAGGATTTTGACACTTTCACGTCAAGATCTCTAAAACTCCAGTGGAGACTCTTAAAATCCTGTTGGTATGTTTGGATTTCCTTTGAACATTTTGGAAATTCCTGTGAAACTTTTCACACTCTCGCAAAGTTTTCCATATCCCCGACACGATTTTCACACCTTCACGTCAAAATCTCTAAAACTCCAGCTGAGATTCTTAAAGTCACTGTTGACATGTTTAGAGTACCTTTCAACATTTTGGATATCCCAGTGAAATTTTTTACTTTCTCGCAAAGTTTTCCAAATCCCCGACAAGATTTTGACACTTTCACGTCAAAGTCTCTAAAACTCCAGCTGAGATTCTTAAAACCGATGTTGACATGTTTGGATTTCCTTTCAACATTTTGGAAATCCCGGTGAAACTTTTTACATTCTCAGGAAATTTTCCAAATCCCCGACAAGATTTTGACACTTTCACGTCAAAATCTCTAAAACTCCAGTTGAGATTCTTAAAATCAATGTTGACATGTTTGGAGTTCCCTTCAACATTTTGGAAATCCCGGTGAAACCTTTTACATTCTGTGGAAATTTTCTATATCCCCGACAAGATTTTGACACTTTCACGTTAAAATCTCTAAAACTCCAGCTGAGATTCTTAAAATGAATGTTGACATGTTTATAGTACCTTTCAACATTTTGGATATCCCAGCGAAACTTTTTACATTCTCGCAAAGTTTTCCATATCCCCGACAGGATTTTGACACTTTCACGTCAAGATCTCTAAGACTCCAGTTGAGATTCTTAAAATCAATGTTGGTATGTTTCGAGTTCCCCTCCCCATTTTGGATATCCCAGTGAAACTTTTTACAATCTCGAAAAGTTTTCCAAATCCCCGACAGGATTTTGACACTTCCACGTCAAAATCTCTAAAACTCCAGTTGAGATGCTTAAAATCAATGTTGGTATGTTTGGAGCTCCCCTCCACATTTTGGATATCCCAGTGAAACTTTTCACACTCTCGCAAAGTTTTCCATATCCCCGACAGGATTTTTACACGTTCACGTCAAAGTGTCTAAAACTCTAGTTGAGATTCTTAAAATCAATGTTGACATGTTTGGAGTTCCCTTCAAAATTTTGGAAATCCCGGTCAAATATTTTACATTCTGAGGAAAATATTCAAATCCCTGATAAGAGTTATACACTTTCACGTCAAAATCTTTAAAACTCTAGTTGAGATTCTTAAAATCAATGTTGGTATATTTGGCGTTCCCTTCAACATCTTGGAAATCCCGGTGAAAATTTGTACATTCTCGCAAAGTTTTCTAAATCCCCGACACGAATTTTACACTTTCACGTCAAAATCTCTAAAACTCCAGTTGAGATTCTTAAAATCAATGTTAACATGTTTGGAGATTCCTTCAACATCTTGGAAATCCCGGTGAAATATTTTAGATTCTCAGGAAAATATTCAAATCCCTGATAAGAGTTTTACGTCAAAATCTTTAAAACGCTAGTTGAGATTCTTAAAATCAATGTTGGTATATTTGTAGTTCCCTTCAACATTTTGGAAATCCCGGTGAAACTTTTATACAGTCTCGCGATGTTTCCTACATCAATGAAGCATTTGTACACTTTCACGTCAAAATCTCTAAAACTCCAGTTGAGATTCTTAAAATCAATGTTGGTATGTTTGGATTTCCCTTCAACATTTTGGATATCTCAGTGAAACTTTTTACATTCTCGCAAACTTTTCCAAATCCTCGACAGGATTTTTACACTTTCACGTCAAAGTCTCTAAAACTCCAGTTCAGATTCTCAAAATCCATGTTGGTACGTTTGGAGTTCCCTTCAACACTTTGGAAATCCCCGTGAAACCTTTTACATTCTGAGGAAATTTTCCATATCCCCGACAGGATTTTTACACTTTCACGTCAAAATCTCTAAAACTCCAGTGGAGACTCTTAAAATCCTGTTGGTATGTTTGGATTTCCTTTGAACATTTTGGAAATTCCTGTGAAACTTTTCACACTCTCGCAAAGTTTTCCATATCCCCGACACGATTTTCACACCTTCACGTCAAAATCTCTAAAACTCCAGCTGAGATTCTTAAAATCAGTGTTGACATGTTTAGAGTACCTTTCAACATTTTGGATATCCCAGTGAAATTTTTTACTTTCTCGCAAAGTTTTCCAAATCCCCGACAAGATTTTGACACTTTCACGTCAAAGTCTCTAAAACTCCAGCTGAGATTCTTAAAACCGATGTTGACATGTTTGGATTTCCTTTCAACATTTTGGAAATCCCGGTGAAACTTTTTACATTCTTAGGAAATTTTCCAAATCCCCGACAAGATTTTGACACTTTCACGTTAAAATCTCTAAAACTCCAGTTGAGATTCTTAAAATCAATGTTGACATGTTTGGAGTTCCCTTCAACATTTTGGAAATCCCGGTGAAACCTTTTACATTCTGTGGAAATTTTCTATATCCCCGACAAGATTTTGACACTTTCACGTTAAAATCTCTAAAACTCCAGCTGAGATTCTTAAAATGAATGTTGACATGTTTATAGTACCTTTCAACATTTTGGATATCCCAGCGAAACTTTTTACATTCTCGCAAAGTTTTCCATATCCCCGACAGGATTTTGACACTTTCACGTCAAGATCTCTAAGACTCCAGTTGAGATTCTTAAAATCAATGTTGGTATGTTTCGAGTTCCCCTCCCCATTTTGGATATCCCAGTGAAACTTTTTACAATCTCGAAAAGTTTTCCAAATCCCCGACAGGATTTTGACACTTCCACGTCAAAATCTCTAAAACTCCTGCTGAGATTCTTAAAATCAATGTTGGTAAGTTTGGAGTTCCCCTCCACATTTTGGATATCCCAGTGAAACTTTTCACACTCTCGCAAAGTTTTCCATATCCCCGACAGGATTTTTACACGTTCACGTCAAGATCTCTAAGACTCCAGTTGAGATTCTTAAAATCAATGTTGGTATGTTTGGAGTTCCCTTCAAAATTTTGGAAATCCCGGTCAAATATTTTAAATTCTGAGGAAAATATTCAAATCCCTGATAAGAGTTATACACTTTCACGTCAAAATCTTTAAAACTCCAGTTGAGATTCTTAAAATCTATGTTGGTATATTTGGCGTTCCCTTCAACATCTTGGAAATCCCGGTGAAAATTCGTACATTCTCGCAAAGTTTTCTAAATCCCCGACACGAATTTTACACTTTCACGTCAAAATCTCTAAAACTCCAGTTGAGATTCTTAAAATCAATGTTAACATGTTTGGAGATTCCTTCAACATCTTGGAAATCCCGGTGAAATATTTTAGATTCTCAGGAAAATATTCAAATCCCTGATAAGAGTTTTACGTCAAAATCTTTAAAACTCTAGTTGAGATTCTTAAAATCAATGTTGGTATATTTGTAGTTCCCTTCAACATTTTGGAAATCCCGGTGAAACTTTTATACAGTCTCGCGATGTTTCCTACATCAATGAAGCATTTGTACACTTTCACGTCAAAATCTCTAAAACTCCAGTTGAGATTCTTAAAATCAATGTTGGTATGTTTGGATTTCCCTTCAACATTTTGGATATCTCAGTGAAACTTTTTACATTCTCGCAAACTTTTCCAAATCCTCGACAGGATTTTTACACTTTCACGTCAAAGTCTCTAAAACTCCAGTTCAGATTCTCAAAATCCATGTTGGTACGTTTGGAGTTCCCTTCAACATTTTGGAAATCCCCGTGAAACCTTTTACATTCTGAGGAAATTTTCCATATCTCCGACAGGATTTTGACACTTTCACGTCAAGATCTCTAAAACTCCAGTGGAGACTCTTAAAATCCTGTTGGTATGTTTGGATTTCCTTTGAACATTTTGGAAATTCCTGTGAAACTTTTCACACTCTCGCAAAGTTTTCCATATCCCCGACACGATTTTCACACCTTCACGTCAAAATCTCTAAAACTCCAGCTGAGATTCTTAAAGTCACTGTTGACATGTTTAGAGTACCTTTCAACATTTTGGATATCCCAGTGAAATTTTTTACTTTCTCGCAAAGTTTTCCAAATCCCCGACAAGATTTTGACACTTTCACGTCAAAGTCTCTAAAACTCCAGCTGAGATTCTTAAAACCGATGTTGACATGTTTGGATTTCCTTTCAACATTTTGGAAATCCCGGTGAAACTTTTTACATTCTCAGGAAATTTTCCAAATCCCCGACAAGATTTTGACACTTTCACGTCAAAATCTCTAAAACTCCAGTTGAGATTCTTAAAATCAATGTTGACATGTTTGGAGTTCCCTTCAACATTTTGGAAATCCCGGTGAAACCTTTTACATTCTGTGGAAATTTTCTATATCCCCGACAAGATTTTGACACTTTCACGTTAAAATCTCTAAATCTCCAGCTGAGATTCTTAAAATGAATGTTGACATGTTTATAGTACCTTTCAACATTTTGGATATCCCAGCGAAACTTTTTACATTCTCGCAAAGTTTTCCATATCCCCGACAGGATTTTGACACTTTCACGTCAAGATCTCTAAGACTCCAGTTGAGATTCTTAAAATCAATGTTGGTAAGTTTGGAGTTCCCCTCCCCATTTTGGATATCCCAGTGAAACTTTTCACACTCTCGCAAAGTTTTCCATATCCCCGACAGGATTTTTACACGTTCACGTCAAAGTGTCTAAAACTCTAGTTGAGATTCTTAAAATCAATGTTGACATGTTTGGAGTTCCCTTCAAAATTTTGGAAATCCCGGTCAAATATTTTACATTCTGAGGAAAATATTCAAATCCCTCATAAGAGTTATACAATTTCACGTCAAAATCTTTAAAACTCTAGTTGAGATTCTTAAAATCAATGTTGACATGTTTGGAGTTCTCTTCAACATTTTAAAAATCCCGGTGAAAACTTTTAAATTCTGTGGAAATTTTCCATATCCCCGACAGGATTTTTACACTTTCACGTCAAAATCTCTAGAACTCCAGTTGAGATTTAGAAAATCAATGTTGGTATGTTTCGATTTCCCTTCAACATTTTGGATATCCCAGCGAAACTTTTTACATTCTCGCAAAGTTTTCCATATCCCCGACAGGATTTTGACACTTTCACGTCAAGATCTCTAAGACTCCAGTTGAGATTCTTAAAATCAATGTTGGTATGTTTCGAGTTCCCCTCCCCATTTTGGATATCCCAGTGAAACTTTTTACAATCTCGAAAAGTTTTCCAAATCCCCGACAGGATTTTGACACTTCCACGTCAAAATCTCTAAAACTCCAGTTGAGATTCTTAAAATCAATGTTGGTATGTTTGGAGTTCCCCTCCACATTTTGGATATCCCAGTGAAACTTTTCACACTCTCGCAAAGTTTTCCATATCCCAGACAGGATTTTTACACGTTCACGTCAAAGTGTCTAAAACTCTAGTTGAGATTCTTAAAATCAATGTTGACATGTTTGGAGTTCCCTTCAAAATTTTGGAAATCCCGGTCAAATATTTTACATTCTGAGGAAAATATTCAAATCCCTGATAAGAGTTATACACTTTCACGTCAAAATCTTTAAAACTCCAGTTGAGATTCTTAAAAATCAATGTTGGTATATTTGGCGTTCCCTTCAACATCTTGGAAATCCCGGTGAAAATTTGTACATTCTCGCAAAGTTTTCTAAATCCCCGACACGAATTTTACACTTTCACGTCAAAATCACTAAAACTCCAGTTGAGATTCTTAAAATCAATGTTAACATGTTTGGAGATTCCTTCAACATCTTGGAAATCCCGGTGAAATATTTTAGATTCTCAGGAAAATATTCAAATCCCTGATAAGAGTTTTACGTCAAAATCTTTAAAACTCTAGTTGAGATTCTTAAAATCAATGTTGGTATATTTGTAGTTCCCTTCAACATTTTGGAAATCCCGGTGAAACTTTTATACAGTCTCGCGATGTTTCCTACATCAATGAAGCATTTGTACACTTTCACGTCAAAATCTCTAAAACTCCAGTTGAGATTCTTAAAATCAATGTTGGTATGTTTGGATTTCCCTTCAACATTTTGGATATCTCAGTGAAACTTTTTACATTCTCGCAAACTTTTCCAAATCCTCGACAGGATTTTTACACTTTCACGTCAAAGTCTCTAAAACTCCAGTTCAGATTCTCAAAATCCATGTTGGTACGTTTGGAGTTCCCTTCAACATTTTGGAAATCCCCGTGAAACCTTTTACATTCTGAGGAAATTTTCCATATCTCCGACAGGATTTTGACACTTTCACGTCAAGATCTCTAAAACTCCAGTGGAGACTCTTAAAATCCTGTTGGTATGTTTGGATTTCCTTTGAACATTTTGGAAATTCCTGTGAAACTTTTCACACTCTCGCAAAGTTTTCCATATCCCCGACACGATTTTCACACCTTCACGTCAAAATCTCTAAAACTCCAGCTGAGATTCTTAAAGTCACTGTTGACATGTTTAGAGTACCTTTCAACATTTTGGATATCCCAGTGAAATTTTTTACTTTCTCGCAAAGTTTTCCAAATCCCCGACAAGATTTTGACACTTTCACGTCAAAGTCTCTAAAACTCCAGCTGAGATTCTTAAAACCGATGTTGACATGTTTGGATTTCCTTTCAACATTTTGGAAATCCCGGTGAAACTTTTTACATTCTCAGGAAATTTTCCAAATCCCCGACAAGATTTTGACACTTTCACGTCAAAATCTCTAAAACTCCAGTTGAGATTCTTAAAATCAATGTTGACATGTTTGGAGTTCCCTTCAACATTTTGGAAATCCCGGTGAAACCTTTTACATTCTGTGGAAATTTTCTATATCCCCGACAAGATTTTGACACTTTCACGTTAAAATCTCTAAAACTCCAGCTGAGATTCTTAAAATGAATGTTGACATGTTTATAGTACCTTTCAACATTTTGGATATCCCAGCGAAACTTTTTACATTCTCGCAAAGTTTTCCATATCCCCGACAGGATTTTGACACTTTCACGTCAAGATCTCTAAGACTCCAGTTGAGATTCTTAAAATCAATGTTGGTATGTTTCGAGTTCCCCTCCCCATTTTGGATATCCCAGTGAAACTTTTTACAATCTCGAAAAGTTTTCCAAATCCCCGACAGGATTTTGACACTTCCACGTCAAAATCTCTAAAACTCCAGTTGAGATGCTTAAAATCAATGTTGGTATGTTTGGAGCTCCCCTCCACATTTTGGATATCCCAGTGAAACTTTTCACACTCTCGCAAAGTTTTCCATATCCCCGACAGGATTTTTACACGTTCACGTCAAAGTGTCTAAAACTCTAGTTGAGATTCTTAAAATCAATGTTGACATGTTTGGAGTTCCCTTCAAAATTTTGGAAATCCCGGTCAAATATTTTACATTCTGAGGAAAATATTCAAATCCCTGATAAGAGTTATACACTTTCACGTCAAAATCTTTAAAACTCTAGTTGAGATTCTTAAAATCAATGTTGGTATATTTGGCGTTCCCTTCAACATCTTGGAAATCCCGGTGAAAATTTGTACATTCTCGCAAAGTTTTCTAAATCCCCGACACGAATTTTACACTTTCACGTCAAAATCTCTAAAACTCCAGTTGAGATTCTTAAAATCAATGTTAACATGTTTGGAGATTCCTTCAACATCTTGGAAATCCCGGTGAAATATTTTAGATTCTCAGGAAAATATTCAAATCCCTGATAAGAGTTTTACGTCAAAATCTTTAAAACGCTAGTTGAGATTCTTAAAATCAATGTTGGTATATTTGTAGTTCCCTTCAACATTTTGGAAATCCCGGTGAAACTTTTATACAGTCTCGCGATGTTTCCTACATCAATGAAGCATTTGTACACTTTCACGTCAAAATCTCTAAAACTCCAGTTGAGATTCTTAAAATCAATGTTGGTATGTTTGGATTTCCCTTCAACATTTTGGATATCTCAGTGAAACTTTTTACATTCTCGCAAACTTTTCCAAATCCTCGACAGGATTTTTACACTTTCACGTCAAAGTCTCTAAAACTCCAGTTCAGATTCTCAAAATCCATGTTGGTACGTTTGGAGTTCCCTTCAACACTTTGGAAATCCCCGTGAAACCTTTTACATTCTGAGGAAATTTTCCATATCCCCGACAGGATTTTTACACTTTCACGTCAAAATCTCTAAAACTCCAGTGGAGACTCTTAAAATCCTGTTGGTATGTTTGGATTTCCTTTGAACATTTTGGAAATTCCTGTGAAACTTTTCACACTCTCGCAAAGTTTTCCATATCCCCGACACGATTTTCACACCTTCACGTCAAAATCTCTAAAACTCCAGCTGAGATTCTTAAAATCAGTGTTGACATGTTTAGAGTACCTTTCAACATTTTGGATATCCCAGTGAAATTTTTTACTTTCTCGCAAAGTTTTCCAAATCCCCGACAAGATTTTGACACTTTCACGTCAAAGTCTCTAAAACTCCAGCTGAGATTCTTAAAACCGATGTTGACATGTTTGGATTTCCTTTCAACATTTTGGAAATCCCGGTGAAACTTTTTACATTCTTAGGAAATTTTCCAAATCCCCGACAAGATTTTGACACTTTCACGTTAAAATCTCTAAAACTCCAGTTGAGATTCTTAAAATCAATGTTGACATGTTTGGAGTTCCCTTCAACATTTTGGAAATCCCGGTGAAACCTTTTACATTCTGTGGAAATTTTCTATATCCCCGACAAGATTTTGACACTTTCACGTTAAAATCTCTAAAACTCCAGCTGAGATTCTTAAAATGAATGTTGACATGTTTATAGTACCTTTCAACATTTTGGATATCCCAGCGAAACTTTTTACATTCTCGCAAAGTTTTCCATATCCCCGACAGGATTTTGACACTTTCACGTCAAGATCTCTAAGACTCCAGTTGAGATTCTTAAAATCAATGTTGGTATGTTTCGAGTTCCCCTCCCCATTTTGGATATCCCAGTGAAACTTTTTACAATCTCGAAAAGTTTTCCAAATCCCCGACAGGATTTTGACACTTCCACGTCAAAATCTCTAAAACTCCTGCTGAGATTCTTAAAATCAATGTTGGTAAGTTTGGAGTTCCCCTCCACATTTTGGATATCCCAGTGAAACTTTTCACACTCTCGCAAAGTTTTCCATATCCCCGACAGGATTTTTACACGTTCACGTCAAGATCTCTAAGACTCCAGTTGAGATTCTTAAAATCAATGTTGGTATGTTTGGAGTTCCCTTCAAAATTTTGGAAATCCCGGTCAAATATTTTAAATTCTGAGGAAAATATTCAAATCCCTGATAAGAGTTATACACTTTCACGTCAAAATCTTTAAAACTCCAGTTGAGATTCTTAAAATCTATGTTGGTATATTTGGCGTTCCCTTCAACATCTTGGAAATCCCGGTGAAAATTCGTACATTCTCGCAAAGTTTTCTAAATCCCCGACACGAATTTTACACTTTCACGTCAAAATCTCTAAAACTCCAGTTGAGATTCTTAAAATCAATGTTAACATGTTTGGAGATTCCTTCAACATCTTGGAAATCCCGGTGAAATATTTTAGATTCTCAGGAAAATATTCAAATCCCTGATAAGAGTTTTACGTCAAAATCTTTAAAACTCTAGTTGAGATTCTTAAAATCAATGTTGGTATATTTGTAGTTCCCTTCAACATTTTGGAAATCCCGGTGAAACTTTTATACAGTCTCGCGATGTTTCCTACATCAATGAAGCATTTGTACACTTTCACGTCAAAATCTCTAAAACTCCAGTTGAGATTCTTAAAATCAATGTTGGTATGTTTGGATTTCCCTTCAACATTTTGGATATCTCAGTGAAACTTTTTACATTCTCGCAAACTTTTCCAAATCCTCGACAGGATTTTTACACTTTCACGTCAAAGTCTCTAAAACTCCAGTTCAGATTCTCAAAATCCATGTTGGTACGTTTGGAGTTCCCTTCAACATTTTGGAAATCCCCGTGAAACCTTTTACATTCTGAGGAAATTTTCCATATCTCCGACAGGATTTTGACACTTTCACGTCAAGATCTCTAAAACTCCAGTGGAGACTCTTAAAATCCTGTTGGTATGTTTGGATTTCCTTTGAACATTTTGGAAATTCCTGTGAAACTTTTCACACTCTCGCAAAGTTTTCCATATCCCCGACACGATTTTCACACCTTCACGTCAAAATCTCTAAAACTCCAGCTGAGATTCTTAAAGTCACTGTTGACATGTTTAGAGTACCTTTCAACATTTTGGATATCCCAGTGAAATTTTTTACTTTCTCGCAAAGTTTTCCAAATCCCCGACAAGATTTTGACACTTTCACGTCAAAGTCTCTAAAACTCCAGCTGAGATTCTTAAAACCGATGTTGACATGTTTGGATTTCCTTTCAACATTTTGGAAATCCCGGTGAAACTTTTTACATTCTCAGGAAATTTTCCAAATCCCCGACAAGATTTTGACACTTTCACGTCAAAATCTCTAAAACTCCAGTTGAGATTCTTAAAATCAATGTTGACATGTTTGGAGTTCCCTTCAACATTTTGGAAATCCCGGTGAAACCTTTTACATTCTGTGGAAATTTTCTATATCCCCGACAAGATTTTGACACTTTCACGTTAAAATCTCTAAAACTCCAGCTGAGATTCTTAAAATGAATGTTGACATGTTTATAGTACCTTTCAACATTTTGGATATCCCAGCGAAACTTTTTACATTCTCGCAAAGTTTTCCATATCCCCGACAGGATTTTGACACTTTCACGTCAAGATCTCTAAGACTCCAGTTGAGATTCTTAAAATCAATGTTGGTATGTTTCGAGTTCCCCTCCCCATTTTGGATATCCCAGTGAAACTTTTTACAATCTCGAAAAGTTTTCCAAATCCCCGACAGGATTTTGACACTTCCACGTCAAAATCTCTAAAACTCCAGTTGAGATGCTTAAAATCAATGTTGGTATGTTTGGAGCTCCCCTCCACATTTTGGATATCCCAGTGAAACTTTTCACACTCTCGCAAAGTTTTCCATATCCCCGACAGGATTTTTACACGTTCACGTCAAAGTGTCTAAAACTCTAGTTGAGATTCTTAAAATCAATGTTGACATGTTTGGAGTTCCCTTCAACATTTTGGAAATCCCGGTCAAATATTTTACATTCTGAGGAAAATATTCAAATCCCTGATAAGAGTTATACACTTTCACGTCAAAATCTTTAAAACTCTAGTTGAGATTCTTAAAATCAATGTTGGTATATTTGGCGTTCCCTTCAACATCTTGGAAATCCCGGTGAAAATTTGTACATTCTCGCAAAGTTTTCTAAATCCCCGACACGAATTTTACACTTTCACGTCAAAATCACTAAAACTCCAGTTGAGATTCTTAAAATCAATGTTAACATGTTTGGAGATTCCTTCAACATCTTGGAAATCCCGGTGAAATATTTTAGATTCTCAGGAAAATATTCAAATCCCTGATAAGAGTTTTACGTCAAAATCTTTAAAACTCTAGTTGAGATTCTTAAAATCAATGTTGGTATATTTGTAGTTCCCTTCAACATTTTGGAAATCCCGGTGAAACTTTTATACAGTCTCGCGATGTTTCCTACATCAATGAAGCATTTGTACACTTTCACGTCAAAATCTCTAAAACTCCAGTTGAGATTCTTAAAATCAATGTTGGTATGTTTGGATTTCCCTTCAACATTTTGGATATCTCAGTGAAACTTTTTACATTCTCGCAAACTTTTCCAAATCCTCGACAGGATTTTTACACTTTCACGTCAAAGTCTCTAAAACTCCAGTTCAGATTCTCAAAATCCATGTTGGTACGTTTGGAGTTCCCTTCAACATTTTGGAAATCCCCGTGAAACCTTTTACATTCTGAGGAAATTTTCCATATCCCCGACAGGATTTTTACACTTTCACGTCAAAATCTCTAAATCTCCAGTGGAGACTCTTAAAATCATGTTGGTATGTTTGGATTTCCTTTGAACATTTTGGAAATTCCTGTGAAACTTTTCACACTCTCGCAAAGTTTTCCATATCCCCGACACGATTTTCACACCTTCACGTCAAAATCTCTAAAACTCCAGCTGAGATTCTTAAAATCAGTGTTGACATGTTTAGAGTACCTTTCAACATTTTGGATATCCCAGTGAAATTTTTTACTTTCTCGCAAAGTTTTCCAAATCCCCGACAAGATTTTGACACTTTCACGTCAAAGTCTCTAAAACTCCAGCTGAGATTCTTAAAACCGATGTTGACATGTTTGGATTTCCTTTCAACATTTTGGAAATCCCGGTGAAACTTTTTACATTCTCAGGAAATTTTCCAAATCCCCGACAAGATTTTGACACTTTCACGTCAAAATCTCTAAAACTCCAGTTGAGATTCTTAAAATCAATGTTGACATGTTTGGAGTTCCCTTCAACATTTTGGAAATCCCGGTGAAACCTTTTACATTCTGTGGAAATTTTCTATATCCCCGACAAGATTTTGACACTTTCACGTTAAAATCTCTAAAACTCCAGCTGAGATTCTTAAAATGAATGTTGACATGTTTATAGTACCTTTCAACATTTTGGATATCCCAGCGAAACTTTTTACATTCTCGCAAAGTTTTCCATATCCCCGACAGGATTTTGACACTTTCACGTCAAGATCTCTAAGACTCCAGTTGAGATTCTTAAAATCAATGTTGGTATGTTTCGAGTTCCCCTCCCCATTTTGGATATCCCAGTGAAACTTTTTACAATCTCGAAAAGTTTTCCAAATCCCCGACAGGATTTTGACACTTCCACGTCAAAATCTCTAAAACTCCAGTTGAGATGCTTAAAATCAATGTTGGTATGTTTGGAGCTCCCCTCCACATTTTGGATATCCCAGTGAAACTTTTCACACTCTCGCAAAGTTTTCCATATCCCCGACAGGATTTTTACACGTTCACGTCAAAGTGTCTAAAACTCTAGTTGAGATTCTTAAAATCAATGTTGACATGTTTGGAGTTCCCTTCAACATTTTGGAAATCCCGGTCAAATATTTTACATTCTGAGGAAAATATTCAAATCCCTGATAAGAGTTATACACTTTCACGTCAAAATCTTTAAAACTCTAGTTGAGATTCTTAAAATCAATGTTGGTATATTTGGCGTTCCCTTCAACATCTTGGAAATCCCGGTGAAAATTTGTACATTCTCGCAAAGTTTTCTAAATCCCCGACACGAATTTTACACTTTCACGTCAAAATCACTAAAACTCCAGTTGAGATTCTTAAAATCAATGTTAACATGTTTGGAGATTCCTTCAACATCTTGGAAATCCCGGTGAAATATTTTAGATTCTCAGGAAAATATTCAAATCCCTGATAAGAGTTTTACGTCAAAATCTTTAAAACTCTAGTTGAGATTCTTAAAATCAATGTTGGTATATTTGTAGTTCCCTTCAACATTTTGGAAATCCCGGTGAAACTTTTATACAGTCTCGCGATGTTTCCTACATCAATGAAGCATTTGTACACTTTCACGTCAAAATCTCTAAAACTCCAGTTGAGATTCTTAAAATCAATGTTGGTATGTTTGGATTTCCCTTCAACATTTTGGATATCTCAGTGAAACCTTTTACATTCTCGCAAACTTTTCCAAATCCTCGACAGGATTTTTACACTTTCACGTCAAAGTCTCTAAAACTCCAGTTCAGATTCTCAAAATCCATGTTGGTACGTTTGGAGTTCCCTTCAACATTTTGGAAATCCCCGTGAAACCTTTTACATTCTGAGGAAATTTTCCATATCCCCGACAGGATTTTTACACTTTCACGTCAAAATCTCTAAATCTCCAGTGGAGACTCTTAAAATCATGTTGGTATGTTTGGATTTCCTTTGAACATTTTGGAAATTCCTGTGAAACTTTTCACACTCTCGCAAAGTTTTCCATATCCCCGACACGATTTTCACACCTTCACGTCAAAATCTCTAAAACTCCAGCTGAGATTCTTAAAATCAGTGTTGACATGTTTAGAGTACCTTTCAACATTTTGGATATCCCAGTGAAATTTTTTACTTTCTCGCAAAGTTTTCCAAATCCCCGACAAGATTTTGACACTTTCACGTCAAAGTCTCTAAAACTCCAGCTGAGATTCTTAAAACCGATGTTGACATGTTTGGATTTCCTTTCAACATTTTGGAAATCCCGGTGAAACTTTTTACATTCTCAGGAAATTTTCCAAATCCCCGACAAGATTTTGACACTTTCACGTCAAAATCTCTAAAACTCCAGTTGAGATTCTTAAAATCAATGTTGACATGTTTGGAGTTCCCTTCAACATTTTGGAAATCCCGGTGAAACCTTTTACATTCTGTGGAAATTTTCTATATCCCCGACAAGATTTTGACACTTTCACGTTAAAATCTCTAAAATTCCAGCTGAGATTCGTAAAATGAATGTTGACATGTTTATAGTACCTTTCAACATTTTGGATATCCCAGTGAAACTTTTTACATTCTCGCAAAGTTTTCCATATCCCCGACAGGATTTTGACACTTTCACGTCAAGATCTCTAAGACTTCAGTTGAGATTCTTAAAATCAATGTTGGTAAGTTTGGAGTTCCCCTCCACATTTTGGATATCCCAGTGAAACTTTTTACATTCTCGCAAAGTTTTCCATATCCCCGACAGGATTTTGACACTTTCACGTCAAGATCTCTAAGACTCCAGTTGAGATTCTTAAAATCAATGTTGGTATGTTTCGAGTTCCCCTCCACATTTTGGATATCCCAGTGAAACTTTTTACAATCTCGAAAAGTCTTCCAAATCCCCGACAGGATTTTGACACTTCCACGTCAAAATCTCTAAAACTCCAGTTGAGATTCTTAAAATCAATGTTTGTATGCTTGGATTTCCCTTCAACATATTGGACATCTCTGTGAAACTTTTCACACTCTCGCAAAGTTTTCCATATCCCCGACAGGATTTTTACACGTTCACGTCAAAGTGTCTAAAACTCTAGTTGAGATTCTTAAAATCAATGTTGACATGTTTGGAGTTCCCTTCAAAATTTTGGAAATCCCGGTCAAATATTTTACATTCTGAGGAAAATATTCAAATCCCTGATAAGAGTTATACACTTTCACGTCAAAATCTTTAAAACTCTAGTTGAGATTCTTAAAATCAATGTTGGTATATTTGGCGTTCCCTTCAACATCTTGGAAATCCCGGTGAAAATTTGTACATTCTCGCAATGTTTTCTAAATCCCCGACACGAATTTTACACTTTCACGTCAAAATCTCTAAAACTCCAGTTGAGATTCTTAAAATCAATGTTAACATGTTTGGAGATTCCTTCAACATCTTGGAAATCCCGGTGAAATATTTTAGATTCTCAGGAAAATATTCAAATCCCTGATAAGAGTTTTACGTCAAAATCTTTAAAACGCTAGTTGAGATTCTTAAAATCAATGTTGGTATATTTGTAGTTCCCTTCAACATTTTGGAAATCCCGGTGAAACTTTTATACAGTCTCGCGATGTTTCCTACATCAATGAAGCATTTGTACACTTTCACGTCAAAATCTCTAAAACTCCAGTTGAGATTCTTAAAATCAATGTTGGTATGTTTGGATTTCCCTTCAACATTTTGGATATCTCAGTGAAACTTTTTACATTCTCGCAAACTTTTCCAAATCCTCGACAGGATTTTTACACTTTCACGTCAAAGTCTCTAAAACTCCAGTTCAGATTCTCAAAATCCATGTTGGTACGTTTGGAGTTCCCTTCAACACTTTGGAAATCCCCGTGAAACCTTTTACATTCTGAGGAAATTTTCCATATCCCCGACAGGATTTTGACACTTTCACGTCAAAATCTCTAAAACTCCAGTGGAGACTCTTAAAATCCTGTTGGTATGTTTGGATTTCCTTTGAACATTTTGGAAATTCCTGTGAAACTTTTCACACTCTCGCAAAGTTTTCCATATCCCCGACACGATTTTCACACCTTCACGTCAAAATCTCTAAAACTCCAGCTGAGATTCTTAAAGTCACTGTTGACATGTTTAGAGTACCTTTCAACATTTTGGATATCCCAGTGAAATTTTTTACTTTCTCGCAAAGTTTTCCAAATCCCCGACAAGATTTTGACACTTTCACGTCAAAGTCTCTAAAACTCCAGCTGAGATTCTTAAAACCGATGTTGACATGTTTGGATTTCCTTTCAACATTTTGGAAATCCCGGTGAAACTTTTTACATTCTCAGGAAATTTTCCAAATCCCCGACAAGATTTTGACACTTTCACGTTAAAATCTCTAAAACTCCAGTTGAGATTCTTAAAATCAATGTTGACATGTTTGGAGTTCCCTTCAACATTTTGGAAATCCCGGTGAAACCTTTTACATTCTGTGGAAATTTTCTATATCCCCGACAAGATTTTGACACTTTCACGTTAAAATCTCTAAAACTCCAGCTGAGATTCTTAAAATGAATGTTGACATGTTTATAGTACCTTTCAACATTTTGGATATCCCAGCGAAACTTTTTACATTCTCGCAAAGTTTTCCATATCCCCGACAGGATTTTGACACTTTCACGTCAAGATCTCTAAGACTCCAGTTGAGATTCTTAAAATCAATGTTGGTATGTTTCGAGTTCCCCTCCCCATTTTGGATATCCCAGTGAAACTTTTCACACTCTCGCAAAGTTTTCCATATCCCAGACAGGATTTTTACACGTTCACGTCAAAGTGTCTAAAACTCTAGTTGAGATTCTTAAAATCAATGTTGACATGTTTGGAGTTCCCTTCAAAATTTTGGAAATCCCGGTCAAATATTTTACATTCTGAGGAAAATATTCAAATCCCTGATAAGAGTTATACACTTTCACGTCAAAATCTTTAAAACTCCAGTTGAGATTCTTAAAATCTATGTTGGTATATTTGGCGTTCCCTTCAACATCTTGGAAATCCCGGTGAAAATTCGTACATTCTCGCAAAGTTTTCTAAATCCCCGACACGAATTTTACACTTTCACGTCAAAATCACTAAAACTCCAGTTGAGATTCTTAAAATCAATGTTAACATGTTTGGAGATCCCTTCAACATCTTGGAAATCCCGGTGAAATATTTTAGATTCTCAGGAAAATATTCAAATCCCTGATAAGAGTTTTACGTCAAAATCTTTAAAACTCTAGTTGAGATTCTTAAAATCAATGTTGGTATATTTGTAGTTCCCTTCAACATTTTGGAAATCCCGGTGAAACTTTTATACAGTCTCGCGATGTTTCCTACATCAATGAAGCATTTGTACACTTTCACGTCAAAATCTCTAAAACTCCAGTTGAGATTCTTAAAATCAATGTTGGTATGTTTGGATTTCCCTTCAACATTTTGGATATCTCAGTGAAACTTTTTACATTCTCGCAAACTTTTCCAAATCCTCGACAGGATTTTTACACTTTCACGTCAAAGTCTCTAAAACTCCAGTTCAGATTCTCAAAATCCATGTTGGTACGTTTGGAGTTCCCTTCAACATTTTGGAAATCCCCGTGAAACCTTTTACATTCTGAGGAAATTTTCCATATCTCCGACAGGATTTTGACACTTTCACGTCAAGATCTCTAAAACTCCAGTGGAGACTCTTAAAATCCTGTTGGTATGTTTGGATTTCCTTTGAACATTTTGGAAATTCCTGTGAAACTTTTCACACTCTCGCAAAGTTTTCCATATCCCCGACACGATTTTCACACCTTCACGTCAAAATCTCTAAAACTCCAGCTGAGATTCTTAAAGTCACTGTTGACATGTTTAGAGTACCTTTCAACATTTTGGATATCCCAGTGAAATTTTTTACTTTCTCGCAAAGTTTTCCAAATCCCCGACAAGATTTTGACACTTTCACGTCAAAGTCTCTAAAACTCCAGCTGAGATTCTTAAAACCGATGTTGACATGTTTGGATTTCCTTTCAACATTTTGGAAATCCCGGTGAAACTTTTTACATTCTCAGGAAATTTTCCAAATCCCCGACAAGATTTTGACACTTTCACGTCAAAATCTCTAAAACTCCAGTTGAGATTCTTAAAATCAATGTTGACATGTTTGGAGTTCCCTTCAACATTTTGGAAATCCCGGTGAAACCTTTTACATTCTGTGGAAATTTTCTATATCCCCGACAAGATTTTGACACTTTCACGTTAAAATCTCTAAATCTCCAGCTGAGATTCTTAAAATGAATGTTGACATGTTTATAGTACCTTTCAACATTTTGGATATCCCAGCGAAACTTTTTACATTCTCGCAAAGTTTTCCATATCCCCGACAGGATTTTGACACTTTCACGTCAAGATCTCTAAGACTCCAGTTGAGATTCTTAAAATCAATGTTGGTATGTTTCGAGTTCCCCTCCCCATTTTGGATATCCCAGTGAAACTTTTCACACTCTCGCAAAGTTTTCCATATCCCCGACAGGATTTTTACACGTTCACGTCAAAGTGTCTAAAACTCTAGTTGAGATTCTTAAAATCAATGTTGACATGTTTGGAGTTCCCTTCAAAATTTTGGAAATCCCGGTCAAATATTTTACATTCTGAGGAAAATATTCAAATCCCTCATAAGAGTTATACAATTTCACGTCAAAATCTTTAAAACTCTAGTTGAGATTCTTAAAATCAATGTTGACATGTTTGGAGTTCTCTTCAACATTTTAAAAATCCCGGTGAAAACTTTTAAATTCTGTGGAAATTTTCCATATCCCCGACAGGATTTTTACACTTTCACGTCAAAATCTCTAGAACTCCAGTTGAGATTTAGAAAATCAATGTTGGTATGTTTCGATTTCCCTTCAACATTTTGGATATCCCAGCGAAACTTTTTACATTCTCGCAAAGTTTTCCATATCCCCGACAGGATTTTGACACTTTCACGTCAAGATCTCTAAGACTCCAGTTGAGATTCTTAAAATCAATGTTGGTATGTTTCGAGTTCCCCTCCCCATTTTGGATATCCCAGTGAAACTTTTTACAATCTCGAAAAGTTTTCCAAATCCCCGACAGGATTTTGACACTTCCACGTCAAAATCTCTAAAACTCCAGTTGAGATTCTTAAAATCAATGTTGGTATGTTTGGAGTTCCCCTCCACATTTTGGATATCCCAGTGAAACTTTTCACACTCTCGCAAAGTTTTCCATATCCCAGACAGGATTTTTACACGTTCACGTCAAAGTGTCTAAAACTCTAGTTGAGATTCTTAAAATCAATGTTGACATGTTTGGAGTTCCCTTCAAAATTTTGGAAATCCCGGTCAAATATTTTACATTCTGAGGAAAATATTCAAATCCCTGATAAGAGTTATACACTTTCACGTCAAAATCTTTAAAACTCCAGTTGAGATTCTTAAAAATCAATGTTGGTATATTTGGCGTTCCCTTCAACATCTTGGAAATCCCGGTGAAAATTTGTACATTCTCGCAAAGTTTTCTAAATCCCCGACACGAATTTTACACTTTCACGTCAAAATCACTAAAACTCCAGTTGAGATTCTTAAAATCAATGTTAACATGTTTGGAGATTCCTTCAACATCTTGGAAATCCCGGTGAAATATTTTAGATTCTCAGGAAAATATTCAAATCCCTGATAAGAGTTTTACGTCAAAATCTTTAAAACTCTAGTTGAGATTCTTAAAATCAATGTTGGTATATTTGTAGTTCCCTTCAACATTTTGGAAATCCCGGTGAAACTTTTATACAGTCTCGCGATGTTTCCTACATCAATGAAGCATTTGTACACTTTCACGTCAAAATCTCTAAAACTCCAGTTGAGATTCTTAAAATCAATGTTGGTATGTTTGGATTTCCCTTCAACATTTTGGATATCTCAGTGAAACTTTTTACATTCTCGCAAACTTTTCCAAATCCTCGACAGGATTTTTACACTTTCACGTCAAAGTCTCTAAAACTCCAGTTCAGATTCTCAAAATCCATGTTGGTACGTTTGGAGTTCCCTTCAACATTTTGGAAATCCCCGTGAAACCTTTTACATTCTGAGGAAATTTTCCATATCTCCGACAGGATTTTGACACTTTCACGTCAAGATCTCTAAAACTCCAGTGGAGACTCTTAAAATCCTGTTGGTATGTTTGGATTTCCTTTGAACATTTTGGAAATTCCTGTGAAACTTTTCACACTCTCGCAAAGTTTTCCATATCCCCGACACGATTTTCACACCTTCACGTCAAAATCTCTAAAACTCCAGCTGAGATTCTTAAAGTCACTGTTGACATGTTTAGAGTACCTTTCAACATTTTGGATATCCCAGTGAAATTTTTTACTTTCTCGCAAAGTTTTCCAAATCCCCGACAAGATTTTGACACTTTCACGTCAAAGTCTCTAAAACTCCAGCTGAGATTCTTAAAACCGATGTTGACATGTTTGGATTTCCTTTCAACATTTTGGAAATCCCGGTGAAACTTTTTACATTCTGAGGAAATCTTCCAAATCCCCGACAAGATTTTGACACTTTCACGTCAAAATCTCTAAAACTCCAGTTGAGATTCTTAAAATCAATGTTGACATGTTTGGAGTTCCCTTCAACATTTTGGAAATCCCGGTGAAACCTTTTACATTCTGTGGAAATTTTCTATATCCCCGACAAGATTTTGACACTTTCACGTTAAAATCTCTAAAATTCCAGCTGAGATTCTTAAAATGAATGTTGACATGTTTATAGTACCTTTCAACATTTTGGATATCCCAGCGAAACTTTTTACATTCTCGCAAAGTTTTCCATATCCCCGACAGGATTTTGACACTTTCACGTCAAGATCTCTAAGACTTCAGTTGAGATTCTTAAACTCAATGTTGGTATGTTTGGAGTTCCCCTCCCCATTTTGGATATCCCAGTGAAACTTTTTACAATCTCGAAAAGTTTTCCAAATCCCCGACAGGATTTTGACACTTCCACGTCAAAATCTCTAAAACTCCTGCTGAGATTCTTAAAATCAATGTTGGTAAGTTTGGAGTTCCCCTTTACATTTTGGATATCCCAGTGAAACTTTTCACACTCTCGCAAAGTTTTCCATATCCCCGACAGGATTTTTACACGTTCACGTCAAAGTGTCTAAAACTCTAGTTGAGATTCTTAAAATCAATGTTGACATGTTTGGAGTTCCCTTCAAAATTTTGGAAATCCCGGTCAAATATTTTAAATTCTGAGGAAAATATTCAAATCCCTGATAAGAGTTATACACTTTCACGTCAAAATCTTTAAAACTCCAGTTGAGATTCTTAAAATCAATGTTGGTATATTTGGCGTTCCCTTCAACATCTTGGAAATCCCGGTGAAAATTTGTACATTCTCGCAGTTTTCTAAATCCCCGACACGAATTTTACACTTTCACGTCAAAATCTCTAAAACTCCAGTTGAGATTCTTAAAATCAATGTTAACATGTTTGGAGATCCCTTCAACATCTTGGAAATCCCGGTGAAATATTTTAGATTCTCAGGAAAATATTCAAATCCCTGATAAGAGTTTTACGTCAAAATCTTTAAAACTCTAGTTGAGATTCTTAAAATCAATGTTGGTATATTTGTAGTTCCCTTCAACATTTTGGAAATCCCGGTGAAACTTTTATACAGTCTCGCGATGTTTCCTACATCAATGAAGCATTTGTACACTTTCACGTCAAAATCTCTAAAACTCCAGTTGAGATTCTTAAAATCAATGTTGGTATGTTTGGATTTCCCTTCAACATTTTGGATATCTCAGTGAAACTTTTTACATTCTCGCAAACTTTTCCAAATCCTCGACAGGATTTTTACACTTTCACGTCAAAGTCTCTAAAACTCCAGTTCAGATTCTCAAAATCCATGTTGGTACGTTTGGAGTTCCCTTCAACATTTTGGAAATCCCCGTGAAACCTTTTACATTCTGAGGAAATTTTCCATATCTCCGACAGGATTTTGACACTTTCACGTCAAGATCTCTAAAACTCCAGTGGAGACTCTTAAAATCCTGTTGGTATGTTTGGATTTCCTTTGAACATTTTGGAAATTCCTGTGAAACTTTTCACACTCTCGCAAAGTTTTCCATATCCCCGACACGATTTTCACACCTTCACGTCAAAATCTCTAAAACTCCAGCTGAGATTCTTAAAGTCACTGTTGACATGTTTAGAGTACCTTTCAACATTTTGGATATCCCAGTGAAATTTTTTACTTTCTCGCAAAGTTTTCCAAATCCCCGACAAGATTTTGACACTTTCACGTCAAAGTCTCTAAAACTCCAGCTGAGATTCTTAAAACCGATGTTGACATGTTTGGATTTCCTTTCAACATTTTGGAAATCCCGGTGAAACTTTTTACATTCTCAGGAAATTTTCCAAATCCCCGACAAGATTTTGACACTTTCACGTCAAAATCTCTAAAACTCCAGTTGAGATTCTTAAAATCAATGTTGACATGTTTGGAGTTCCCTTCAACATTTTGGAAATCCCGGTGAAACCTTTTACATTCTGTGGAAATTTTCTATATCCCCGACAAGATTTTGACACTTTCACGTTAAAATCTCTAAAACTCCAGCTGAGATTCTTAAAATGAATGTTGACATGTTTATAGTACCTTTCAACATTTTGGATATCCCAGCGAAACTTTTTACATTCTCGCAAAGTTTTCCATATCCCCGACAGGATTTTGACACTTTCACGTCAAGATCTCTAAGACTCCAGTTGAGATTCTTAAAATCAATGTTGGTATGTTTCGAGTTCCCCTCCCCATTTTGGATATCCCAGTGAAACTTTTTACAATCTCGAAAAGTTTTCCAAATCCCCGACAGGATTTTGACACTTCCACGTCAAAATCTCTAAAACTCCAGTTGAGATGCTTAAAATCAATGTTGGTATGTTTGGAGCTCCCCTCCACATTTTGGATATCCCAGTGAAACTTTTCACACTCTCGCAAAGTTTTCCATATCCCCGACAGGATTTTTACACGTTCACGTCAAAGTGTCTAAAACTCTAGTTGAGATTCTTAAAATCAATGTTGACATGTTTGGAGTTCCCTTCAAAATTTTGGAAATCCCGGTCAAATATTTTACATTCTGAGGAAAATATTCAAATCCCTGATAAGAGTTATACACTTTCACGTCAAAATCTTTAAAACTCTAGTTGAGATTCTTAAAATCAATGTTGGTATATTTGGCGTTCCCTTCAACATCTTGGAAATCCCGGTGAAAATTTGTACATTCTCGCAAAGTTTTCTAAATCCCCGACACGAATTTTACACTTTCACGTCAAAATCTCTAAAACTCCAGTTGAGATTCTTAAAATCAATGTTAACATGTTTGGAGATTCCTTCAACATCTTGGAAATCCCGGTGAAATATTTTAGATTCTCAGGAAAATATTCAAATCCCTGATAAGAGTTTTACGTCAAAATCTTTAAAACGCTAGTTGAGATTCTTAAAATCAATGTTGGTATATTTGTAGTTCCCTTCAACATTTTGGAAATCCCGGTGAAACTTTTATACAGTCTCGCGATGTTTCCTACATCAATGAAGCATTTGTACACTTTCACGTCAAAATCTCTAAAACTCCAGTTGAGATTCTTAAAATCAATGTTGGTATGTTTGGATTTCCCTTCAACATTTTGGATATCTCAGTGAAACTTTTTACATTCTCGCAAACTTTTCCAAATCCTCGACAGGATTTTTACACTTTCACGTCAAAGTCTCTAAAACTCCAGTTCAGATTCTCAAAATCCATGTTGGTACGTTTGGAGTTCCCTTCAACACTTTGGAAATCCCCGTGAAACCTTTTACATTCTGAGGAAATTTTCCATATCCCCGACAGGATTTTTACACTTTCACGTCAAAATCTCTAAAACTCCAGTGGAGACTCTTAAAATCCTGTTGGTATGTTTGGATTTCCTTTGAACATTTTGGAAATTCCTGTGAAACTTTTCACACTCTCGCAAAGTTTTCCATATCCCCGACACGATTTTCACACCTTCACGTCAAAATCTCTAAAACTCCAGCTGAGATTCTTAAAATCAGTGTTGACATGTTTAGAGTACCTTTCAACATTTTGGATATCCCAGTGAAATTTTTTACTTTCTCGCAAAGTTTTCCAAATCCCCGACAAGATTTTGACACTTTCACGTCAAAGTCTCTAAAACTCCAGCTGAGATTCTTAAAACCGATGTTGACATGTTTGGATTTCCTTTCAACATTTTGGAAATCCCGGTGAAACTTTTTACATTCTTAGGAAATTTTCCAAATCCCCGACAAGATTTTGACACTTTCACGTTAAAATCTCTAAAACTCCAGTTGAGATTCTTAAAATCAATGTTGACATGTTTGGAGTTCCCTTCAACATTTTGGAAATCCCGGTGAAACCTTTTACATTCTGTGGAAATTTTCTATATCCCCGACAAGATTTTGACACTTTCACGTTAAAATCTCTAAAACTCCAGCTGAGATTCTTAAAATGAATGTTGACATGTTTATAGTACCTTTCAACATTTTGGATATCCCAGCGAAACTTTTTACATTCTCGCAAAGTTTTCCATATCCCCGACAGGATTTTGACACTTTCACGTCAAGATCTCTAAGACTCCAGTTGAGATTCTTAAAATCAATGTTGGTATGTTTCGAGTTCCCCTCCCCATTTTGGATATCCCAGTGAAACTTTTTACAATCTCGAAAAGTTTTCCAAATCCCCGACAGGATTTTGACACTTCCACGTCAAAATCTCTAAAACTCCAGTTGAGATGCTTAAAATCAATGTTGGTATGTTTGGAGTTCCCCTCCACATTTTGGATATCCCAGTGAAACTTTTCACACTCTCGCAAAGTTTTCCATATCCCAGACAGGATTTTTACACGTTCACGTCAAAGTGTCTAAAACTCTAGTTGAGATTCTTAAAATCAATGTTGACATGTTTGGAGTTCCCTTCAAAATTTTGGAAATCCCGGTCAAATATTTTACATTCTGAGGAAAATATTCAAATCCCTGATAAGAGTTATACAATTTCACGTCAAAATCTTTAAAACTCTAGTTGAGATTCTTAAAATCAATGTTGACATGTTTGGAGTTCTCTTCAACATTTTAAAAATCCCGGTGAAAACTTTTAAATTCTGTGGAAATTTTCCATATCCCCGACAGGATTTTTACACTTTCACGTCAAAATCTCTAGAACTCCAGTTGAGATTCTTAAAATCAATGTTGGTATATTTGGCGTTCCCTTCAACATCTTGGAAATCCCGGTGAAAATTTGTACATTCTCGCAGTTTTCTAAATCCCCGACACGAATTTTACACTTTCACGTCAAAATCTCTAAAACTCCAGTTGAGATTCTTAAAATCAATGTTAACATGTTTGGAGATCCCTTCAACATCTTGGAAATCCCGGTGAAATATTTTAGATTCTCAGGAAAATATTCAAATCCCTGATAAGAGTTTTACGTCAAAATCTTTAAAACTCTAGTTGAGATTCTTAAAATCAATGTTGGTATATTTGTAGTTCCCTTCAACATTTTGGAAATCCCGGTGAAACTTTTATACAGTCTCGCGATGTTTCCTACATCAATGAAGCATTTGTACACTTTCACGTCAAAATCTCTAAAACTCCAGTTGAGATTCTTAAAATCAATGTTGGTATGTTTGGATTTCCCTTCAACATTTTGGATATCTCAGTGAAACTTTTTACATTCTCGCAAACTTTTCCAAATCCTCGACAGGATTTTTACACTTTCACGTCAAAGTCTCTAAAACTCCAGTTCAGATTCTCAAAATCCATGTTGGTACGTTTGGAGTTCCCTTCAACACTTTGGAAATCCCCGTGAAACCTTTTACATTCTGAGGAAATTTTCCATATCCCCGACAGGATTTTTACACTTTCACGTCAAAATCTCTAAAACTCCAGTGGAGACTCTTAAAATCCTGTTGGTATGTTTGGATTTCCTTTGAACATTTTGGAAATTCCTGTGAAACTTTTCACACTCTCGCAAAGTTTTCCATATCCCCGACACGATTTTCACACCTTCACGTCAAAATCTCTAAAACTCCAGCTGAGATTCTTAAAATCAGTGTTGACATGTTTAGAGTACCTTTCAACATTTTGGATATCCCAGTGAAATTTTTTACTTTCTCGCAAAGTTTTCCAAATCCCCGACAAGATTTTGACACTTTCACGTCAAAGTCTCTAAAACTCCAGCTGAGATTCTTAAAACCGATGTTGACATGTTTGGATTTCCTTTCAACATTTTGGAAATCCCGGTGAAACTTTTTACATTCTTAGGAAATTTTCCAAATCCCCGACAAGATTTTGACACTTTCACGTTAAAATCTCTAAAACTCCAGTTGAGATTCTTAAAATCAATGTTGACATGTTTGGAGTTCCCTTCAACATTTTGGAAATCCCGGTGAAACCTTTTACATTCTGTGGAAATTTTCTATATCCCCGACAAGATTTTGACACTTTCACGTTAAAATCTCTAAAACTCCAGCTGAGATTCTTAAAATGAATGTTGACATGTTTATAGTACCTTTCAACATTTTGGATATCCCAGCGAAACTTTTTACATTCTCGCAAAGTTTTCCATATCCCCGACAGGATTTTGACACTTTCACGTCAAGATCTCTAAGACTCCAGTTGAGATTCTTAAAATCAATGTTGGTATGTTTCGAGTTCCCCTCCCCATTTTGGATATCCCAGTGAAACTTTTTACAATCTCGAAAAGTTTTCCAAATCCCCGACAGGATTTTGACACTTCCACGTCAAAATCTCTAAAACTCCAGTTGAGATGCTTAAAATCAATGTTGGTATGTTTGGAGTTCCCCTCCACATTTTGGATATCCCAGTGAAACTTTTCACACTCTCGCAAAGTTTTCCATATCCCAGACAGGATTTTTACACGTTCACGTCAAAGTGTCTAAAACTCTAGTTGAGATTCTTAAAATCAATGTTGACATGTTTGGAGTTCCCTTCAAAATTTTGGAAATCCCGGTCAAATATTTTACATTCTGAGGAAAATATTCAAATCCCTGATAAGAGTTATACAATTTCACGTCAAAATCTTTAAAACTCTAGTTGAGATTCTTAAAATCAATGTTGACATGTTTGGAGTTCTCTTCAACATTTTAAAAATCCCGGTGAAAACTTTTAAATTCTGTGGAAATTTTCCATATCCCCGACAGGATTTTTACACTTTCACGTCAAAATCTCTAGAACTCCAGTTGAGATTCTTAAAATCAATGTTGGTATATTTGGCGTTCCCTTCAACATCTTGGAAATCCCGGTGAAAATTTGTACATTCTCGCAGTTTTCTAAATCCCCGACACGAATTTTACACTTTCACGTCAAAATCTCTAAAACTCCAGTTGAGATTCTTAAAATCAATGTTAACATGTTTGGAGATCCCTTCAACATCTTGGAAATCCCGGTGAAATATTTTAGATTCTCAGGAAAATATTCAAATCCCTGATAAGAGTTTTACGTCAAAATCTTTAAAACTCTAGTTGAGATTCTTAAAATCAATGTTGGTATATTTGTAGTTCCCTTCAACATTTTGGAAATCCCGGTGAAACTTTTATACAGTCTCGCGATGTTTCCTACATCAATGAAGCATTTGTACACTTTCACGTCAAAATCTCTAAAACTCCAGTTGAGATTCTTAAAATCAATGTTGGTATGTTTGGATTTCCCTTCAACATTTTGGATATCTCAGTGAAACTTTTTACATTCTCGCAAACTTTTCCAAATCCTCGACAGGATTTTTACACTTTCACGTCAAAGTCTCTAAAACTCCAGTTCAGATTCTCAAAATCCATGTTGGTACGTTTGGAGTTCCCTTCAACATTTTGGAAATCCCCGTGAAACCTTTTACATTCTGAGGAAATTTTCCATATCCCCGACAGGATTTTGACACTTTCACGTCAAGATCTCTAAAACTCCAGTGGAGACTCTTAAAATCCTGTTGGTATGTTTGGATTTCCTTTGAACATTTTGGAAATTCCTGTGAAACTTTTCACACTCTCGCAAAGTTTTCCATATCCCCGACACGATTTTCACACCTTCACGTCAAAATCTCTAAAACTCCAGCTGAGATTCTTAAAGTCACTGTTGACATGTTTAGAGTACCTTTCAACATTTTGGATATCCCAGTGAAATTTTTTACTTTCTCGCAAAGTTTTCCAAATCCCCGACAAGATTTTGACACTTTCACGTCAAAGTCTCTAAAACTCCAGCTGAGATTCTTAAAACCGATGTTGACATGTTTGGATTTCCTTTCAACATTTTGGAAATCCCGGTGAAACTTTTTACATTCTCAGGAAATTTTCCAAATCCCCGACAAGATTTTGACACTTTCACGTCAAAATCTCTAAAACTCCAGTTGAGATTCTTAAAATCAATGTTGACATGTTTGGAGTTCCCTTCAACATTTTGGAAATCCCGGTGAAACCTTTTACATTCTGTGGAAATTTTCTATATCCCCGACAAGATTTTGACACTTTCACGTTAAAATCTCTAAAACTCCAGCTGAGATTCTTAAAATGAATGTTGACATGTTTATAGTACCTTTCAACATTTTGGATATCCCAGCGAAACTTTTTACATTCTCGCAAAGTTTTCCATATCCCCGACAGGATTTTGACACTTTCACGTCAAGATCTCTAAGACTCCAGTTGAGATTCTTAAAATCAATGTTGGTATGTTTCGAGTTCCCCTCCCCATTTTGGATATCCCAGTGAAACTTTTCACACTCTCGCAAAGTTTTCCATATCCCAGACAGGATTTTTACACGTTCACGTCAAAGTGTCTAAAACTCTAGTTGAGATTCTTAAAATCAATGTTGACATGTTTGGAGTTCCCTTCAAAATTTTGGAAATCCCGGTCAAATATTTTACATTCTGAGGAAAATATTCAAATCCCTGATAAGAGTTATACAATTTCACGTCAAAATCTTTAAAACTCTAGTTGAGATTCTTAAAATCAATGTTGACATGTTTGGAGTTCTCTTCAACATTTTAAAAATCCCGGTGAAAACTTTTAAATTCTGTGGAAATTTTCCATATCCCCGACAGGATTTTTACACTTTCACGTCAAAATCTCTAGAACTCCAGTTGAGATTTAGAAAATCAATGTTGGTATGTTTCGATTTCCCTTCAACATTTTGGATATCCCAGTGAAACTTTTTACATTCTCGCAAAGTTTTCCATATCCCCGACACGATTTTGACACTTTCACGTCAAGATCTCTAAGACTCCAGTTGAGATTCTTAAAATCAATGTTGGTATGTTTCGAGTTCCCCTCCCCATTTTGGATATCCCAGTGAAACTTTTTACAATCTCGAAAAGTTTTCCAAATCCCCGACAGGATTTTGACACTTCCACGTCAAAATCTCTAAAACTCCAGTTGAGATTCTTAAAATCAATGTTGGTATGTTTGGAGTTCCCCTCCACATTTTGGATATCCCAGTAAAACTTTTCACACTCTCGCAAAGTTTTCCATATCCCCGACAGGATTTTTACACGTTCACGTCAAAGTGTCTAAAACTCTAGTTGAGATTCTTAAAATCAATGTTGACATGTTTGGAGTTCCCTTCAAAATTTTGGAAATCCCGGTCAAATATTTTAAATTCTGAGGAAAATATTCAAATCCCTGATAAGAGTTATACACTTTCACGTCAAAATCTTTAAAACTCCAGTTGAGATTCTTAAAAATCAATGTTGGTATATTTGGCGTTCCCTTCAACATCTTGGAAATCCCGGTGAAAATTTGTACATTCTCGCAGTTTTCTAAATCTCCGACACGAATTTTACACTTTCACGTCAAAATCTCTAAAACTCCAGTTGAGATTCTTAAAATCAATGTTAACATGTTTGGAGATCCCTTCAACATCTTGGAAATCCCGGTGAAATATTTTAGATTCTCAGGAAAATATTCAAATCCCTGATAAGAGTTTTACGTCAAAATCTTTAAAACTCTAGTTGAGATTCTTAAAATCAATGTTGGTATATTTGTAGTTCCCTTCAACATTTTGGAAATCCCGGTGAAACTTTTATACAGTCTCGCGATGTTTCCTACATCAATGAAGCATTTGTACACTTTCACGTCAAAATCTCTAAAACTCCAGTTGAGATTCTTAAAATCAATGTTGGTATGTTTGGATTTCCCTTCAACATTTTGGATATCTCAGTGAAACTTTTTACATTCTCGCAAACTTTTCCAAATCCTCGACAGGATTTTTACACTTTCACGTCAAAGTCTCTAAAACTCCAGTTCAGATTCTCAAAATCCATGTTGGTACGTTTGGAGTTCCCTTCAACATTTTGGAAATCCCCGTGAAACCTTTTACATTCTGAGGAAATTTTCCATATCTCCGACAGGATTTTGACACTTTCACGTCAAGATCTCTAAAACTCCAGTGGAGACTCTTAAAATCCTGTTGGTATGTTTGGATTTCCTTTGAACATTTTGGAAATTCCTGTGAAACTTTTCACACTCTCGCAAAGTTTTCCATATCCCCGACACGATTTTCACACCTTCACGTCAAAATCTCTAAAACTCCAGCTGAGATTCTTAAAGTCACTGTTGACATGTTTAGAGTACCTTTCAACATTTTGGATATCCCAGTGAAATTTTTTACTTTCTCGCAAAGTTTTCCAAATCCCCGACAAGATTTTGACACTTTCACGTCAAAGTCTCTAAAACTCCAGCTGAGATTCTTAAAACCGATGTTGACATGTTTGGATTTCCTTTCAACATTTTGGAAATCCCGGTGAAACTTTTTACATTCTCAGGAAATTTTCCAAATCCCCGACAAGATTTTGACACTTTCACGTCAAAATCTCTAAAACTCCAGTTGAGATTCTTAAAATCAATGTTGACATGTTTGGAGTTCCCTTCAACATTTTGGAAATCCCGGTGAAACCTTTTACATTCTGTGGAAATTTTCTATATCCCCGACAAGATTTTGACACTTTCACGTTAAAATCTCTAAATCTCCAGCTGAGATTCTTAAAATGAATGTTGACATGTTTATAGTACCTTTCAACATTTTGGATATCCCAGCGAAACTTTTTACATTCTCGCAAAGTTTTCCATATCCCCGACAGGATTTTGACACTTTCACGTCAAGATCTCTAAGACTCCAGTTGAGATTCTTAAAATCAATGTTGGTAAGTTTGGAGTTCCCCTCCCCATTTTGGATATCCCAGTGAAACTTTTCACACTCTCGCAAAGTTTTCCATATCCCCGACAGGATTTTTACACGTTCACGTCAAAGTGTCTAAAACTCTAGTTGAGATTCTTAAAATCAATGTTGACATGTTTGGAGTTCCCTTCAAAATTTTGGAAATCCCGGTCAAATATTTTACATTCTGAGGAAAATATTCAAATCCCTCATAAGAGTTATACAATTTCACGTCAAAATCTTTAAAACTCTAGTTGAGATTCTTAAAATCAATGTTGACATGTTTGGAGTTCTCTTCAACATTTTAAAAATCCCGGTGAAAACTTTTAAATTCTGTGGAAATTTTCCATATCCCCGACAGGATTTTTACACTTTCACGTCAAAATCTCTAGAACTCCAGTTGAGATTTAGAAAATCAATGTTGGTATGTTTCGATTTCCCTTCAACATTTTGGATATCCCAGCGAAACTTTTTACATTCTCGCAAAGTTTTCCATATCCCCGACAGGATTTTGACACTTTCACGTCAAGATCTCTAAGACTCCAGTTGAGATTCTTAAAATCAATGTTGGTATGTTTCGAGTTCCCCTCCCCATTTTGGATATCCCAGTGAAACTTTTTACAATCTCGAAAAGTTTTCCAAATCCCCGACAGGATTTTGACACTTCCACGTCAAAATCTCTAAAACTCCAGTTGAGATTCTTAAAATCAATGTTGGTATGTTTGGAGTTCCCCTCCACATTTTGGATATCCCAGTGAAACTTTTCACACTCTCGCAAAGTTTTCCATATCCCAGACAGGATTTTTACACGTTCACGTCAAAGTGTCTAAAACTCTAGTTGAGATTCTTAAAATCAATGTTGACATGTTTGGAGTTCCCTTCAAAATTTTGGAAATCCCGGTCAAATATTTTACATTCTGAGGAAAATATTCAAATCCCTGATAAGAGTTATACACTTTCACGTCAAAATCTTTAAAACTCCAGTTGAGATTCTTAAAAATCAATGTTGGTATATTTGGCGTTCCCTTCAACATCTTGGAAATCCCGGTGAAAATTTGTACATTCTCGCAAAGTTTTCTAAATCCCCGACACGAATTTTACACTTTCACGTCAAAATCACTAAAACTCCAGTTGAGATTCTTAAAATCAATGTTAACATGTTTGGAGATTCCTTCAACATCTTGGAAATCCCGGTGAAATATTTTAGATTCTCAGGAAAATATTCAAATCCCTGATAAGAGTTTTACGTCAAAATCTTTAAAACTCTAGTTGAGATTCTTAAAATCAATGTTGGTATATTTGTAGTTCCCTTCAACATTTTGGAAATCCCGGTGAAACTTTTATACAGTCTCGCGATGTTTCCTACATCAATGAAGCATTTGTACACTTTCACGTCAAAATCTCTAAAACTCCAGTTGAGATTCTTAAAATCAATGTTGGTATGTTTGGATTTCCCTTCAACATTTTGGATATCTCAGTGAAACTTTTTACATTCTCGCAAACTTTTCCAAATCCTCGACAGGATTTTTACACTTTCACGTCAAAGTCTCTAAAACTCCAGTTCAGATTCTCAAAATCCATGTTGGTACGTTTGGAGTTCCCTTCAACATTTTGGAAATCCCCGTGAAACCTTTTACATTCTGAGGAAATTTTCCATATCTCCGACAGGATTTTGACACTTTCACGTCAAGATCTCTAAAACTCCAGTGGAGACTCTTAAAATCCTGTTGGTATGTTTGGATTTCCTTTGAACATTTTGGAAATTCCTGTGAAACTTTTCACACTCTCGCAAAGTTTTCCATATCCCCGACACGATTTTCACACCTTCACGTCAAAATCTCTAAAACTCCAGCTGAGATTCTTAAAGTCACTGTTGACATGTTTAGAGTACCTTTCAACATTTTGGATATCCCAGTGAAATTTTTTACTTTCTCGCAAAGTTTTCCAAATCCCCGACAAGATTTTGACACTTTCACGTCAAAGTCTCTAAAACTCCAGCTGAGATTCTTAAAACCGATGTTGACATGTTTGGATTTCCTTTCAACATTTTGGAAATCCCGGTGAAACTTTTTACATTCTCAGGAAATTTTCCAAATCCCCGACAAGATTTTGACACTTTCACGTCAAAATCTCTAAAACTCCAGTTGAGATTCTTAAAATCAATGTTGACATGTTTGGAGTTCCCTTCAACATTTTGGAAATCCCGGTGAAACCTTTTACATTCTGTGGAAATTTTCTATATCCCCGACAAGATTTTGACACTTTCACGTTAAAATCTCTAAAACTCCAGCTGAGATTCTTAAAATGAATGTTGACATGTTTATAGTACCTTTCAACATTTTGGATATCCCAGCGAAACTTTTTACATTCTCGCAAAGTTTTCCATATCCCCGACAGGATTTTGACACTTTCACGTCAAGATCTCTAAGACTCCAGTTGAGATTCTTAAAATCAATGTTGGTATGTTTCGAGTTCCCCTCCCCATTTTGGATATCCCAGTGAAACTTTTTACAATCTCGAAAAGTTTTCCAAATCCCCGACAGGATTTTGACACTTCCACGTCAAAATCTCTAAAACTCCAGTTGAGATGCTTAAAATCAATGTTGGTATGTTTGGAGCTCCCCTCCACATTTTGGATATCCCAGTGAAACTTTTCACACTCTCGCAAAGTTTTCCATATCCCCGACAGGATTTTTACACGTTCACGTCAAAGTGTCTAAAACTCTAGTTGAGATTCTTAAAATCAATGTTGACATGTTTGGAGTTCCCTTCAAAATTTTGGAAATCCCGGTCAAATATTTTACATTCTGAGGAAAATATTCAAATCCCTGATAAGAGTTATACACTTTCACGTCAAAATCTTTAAAACTCTAGTTGAGATTCTTAAAATCAATGTTGGTATATTTGGCGTTCCCTTCAACATCTTGGAAATCCCGGTGAAAATTTGTACATTCTCGCAAAGTTTTCTAAATCCCCGACACGAATTTTACACTTTCACGTCAAAATCTCTAAAACTCCAGTTGAGATTCTTAAAATCAATGTTAACATGTTTGGAGATTCCTTCAACATCTTGGAAATCCCGGTGAAATATTTTAGATTCTCAGGAAAATATTCAAATCCCTGATAAGAGTTTTACGTCAAAATCTTTAAAACGCTAGTTGAGATTCTTAAAATCAATGTTGGTATATTTGTAGTTCCCTTCAACATTTTGGAAATCCCGGTGAAACTTTTATACAGTCTCGCGATGTTTCCTACATCAATGAAGCATTTGTACACTTTCACGTCAAAATCTCTAAAACTCCAGTTGAGATTCTTAAAATCAATGTTGGTATGTTTGGATTTCCCTTCAACATTTTGGATATCTCAGTGAAACTTTTTACATTCTCGCAAACTTTTCCAAATCCTCGACAGGATTTTTACACTTTCACGTCAAAGTCTCTAAAACTCCAGTTCAGATTCTCAAAATCCATGTTGGTACGTTTGGAGTTCCCTTCAACACTTTGGAAATCCCCGTGAAACCTTTTACATTCTGAGGAAATTTTCCATATCCCCGACAGGATTTTTACACTTTCACGTCAAAATCTCTAAAACTCCAGTGGAGACTCTTAAAATCCTGTTGGTATGTTTGGATTTCCTTTGAACATTTTGGAAATTCCTGTGAAACTTTTCACACTCTCGCAAAGTTTTCCATATCCCCGACACGATTTTCACACCTTCACGTCAAAATCTCTAAAACTCCAGCTGAGATTCTTAAAATCAGTGTTGACATGTTTAGAGTACCTTTCAACATTTTGGATATCCCAGTGAAATTTTTTACTTTCTCGCAAAGTTTTCCAAATCCCCGACAAGATTTTGACACTTTCACGTCAAAGTCTCTAAAACTCCAGCTGAGATTCTTAAAACCGATGTTGACATGTTTGGATTTCCTTTCAACATTTTGGAAATCCCGGTGAAACTTTTTACATTCTTAGGAAATTTTCCAAATCCCCGACAAGATTTTGACACTTTCACGTTAAAATCTCTAAAACTCCAGTTGAGATTCTTAAAATCAATGTTGACATGTTTGGAGTTCCCTTCAACATTTTGGAAATCCCGGTGAAACCTTTTACATTCTGTGGAAATTTTCTATATCCCCGACAAGATTTTGACACTTTCACGTTAAAATCTCTAAAACTCCAGCTGAGATTCTTAAAATGAATGTTGACATGTTTATAGTACCTTTCAACATTTTGGATATCCCAGCGAAACTTTTTACATTCTCGCAAAGTTTTCCATATCCCCGACAGGATTTTGACACTTTCACGTCAAGATCTCTAAGACTCCAGTTGAGATTCTTAAAATCAATGTTGGTATGTTTCGAGTTCCCCTCCCCATTTTGGATATCCCAGTGAAACTTTTTACAATCTCGAAAAGTTTTCCAAATCCCCGACAGGATTTTGACACTTCCACGTCAAAATCTCTAAAACTCCTGCTGAGATTCTTAAAATCAATGTTGGTAAGTTTGGAGTTCCCCTCCACATTTTGGATATCCCAGTGAAACTTTTCACACTCTCGCAAAGTTTTCCATATCCCCGACAGGATTTTTACACGTTCACGTCAAGATCTCTAAGACTCCAGTTGAGATTCTTAAAATCAATGTTGGTATGTTTGGAGTTCCCTTCAAAATTTTGGAAATCCCGGTCAAATATTTTAAATTCTGAGGAAAATATTCAAATCCCTGATAAGAGTTATACACTTTCACGTCAAAATCTTTAAAACTCCAGTTGAGATTCTTAAAATCTATGTTGGTATATTTGGCGTTCCCTTCAACATCTTGGAAATCCCGGTGAAAATTCGTACATTCTCGCAAAGTTTTCTAAATCCCCGACACGAATTTTACACTTTCACGTCAAAATCTCTAAAACTCCAGTTGAGATTCTTAAAATCAATGTTAACATGTTTGGAGATTCCTTCAACATCTTGGAAATCCCGGTGAAATATTTTAGATTCTCAGGAAAATATTCAAATCCCTGATAAGAGTTTTACGTCAAAATCTTTAAAACTCTAGTTGAGATTCTTAAAATCAATGTTGGTATATTTGTAGTTCCCTTCAACATTTTGGAAATCCCGGTGAAACTTTTATACAGTCTCGCGATGTTTCCTACATCAATGAAGCATTTGTACACTTTCACGTCAAAATCTCTAAAACTCCAGTTGAGATTCTTAAAATCAATGTTGGTATGTTTGGATTTCCCTTCAACATTTTGGATATCTCAGTGAAACTTTTTACATTCTCGCAAACTTTTCCAAATCCTCGACAGGATTTTTACACTTTCACGTCAAAGTCTCTAAAACTCCAGTTCAGATTCTCAAAATCCATGTTGGTACGTTTGGAGTTCCCTTCAACATTTTGGAAATCCCCGTGAAACCTTTTACATTCTGAGGAAATTTTCCATATCTCCGACAGGATTTTGACACTTTCACGTCAAGATCTCTAAAACTCCAGTGGAGACTCTTAAAATCCTGTTGGTATGTTTGGATTTCCTTTGAACATTTTGGAAATTCCTGTGAAACTTTTCACACTCTCGCAAAGTTTTCCATATCCCCGACACGATTTTCACACCTTCACGTCAAAATCTCTAAAACTCCAGCTGAGATTCTTAAAGTCACTGTTGACATGTTTAGAGTACCTTTCAACATTTTGGATATCCCAGTGAAATTTTTTACTTTCTCCCAAAGTTTTCCAAATCCCCGACAAGATTTTGACACTTTCACGTCAAAGTCTCTAAAACTCCAGCTGAGATTCTTAAAACCGATGTTGACATGTTTGGATTTCCTTTCAACATTTTGGAAATCCCGGTGAAACTTTTTACATTCTCAGGAAATTTTCCAAATCCCCGACAAGATTTTGACACTTTCACGTCAAAATCTCTAAAACTCCAGTTGAGATTCTTAAAATCAATGTTGACATGTTTGGAGTTCCCTTCAACATTTTGGAAATCCCGGTGAAACCTTTTACATTCTGTGGAAATTTTCTATATCCCCGACAAGATTTTGACACTTTCACGTTAAAATCTCTAAAACTCCAGCTGAGATTCTTAAAATGAATGTTGACATGTTTATAGTACCTTTCAACATTTTGGATATCCCAGCGAAACTTTTTACATTCTCGCAAAGTTTTCCATATCCCCGACAGGATTTTGACACTTTCACGTCAAGATCTCTAAGACTCCAGTTGAGATTCTTAAAATCAATGTTGGTATGTTTCGAGTTCCCCTCCCCATTTTGGATATCCCAGTGAAACTTTTTACAATCTCGAAAAGTTTTCCAAATCCCCGACAGGATTTTGACACTTCCACGTCAAAATCTCTAAAACTCCTGCTGAGATTCTTAAAATCAATGTTGGTAAGTTTGGAGTTCCCCTCCACATTTTGGATATCCCAGTGAAACTTTTCACACTCTCGCAAAGTTTTCCATATCCCCGACAGGATTTTTACACGTTCACGTCAAAGTGTCTAAAACTCTAGTTGAGATTCTTAAAATCAATGTTGACATGTTTGGAGTTCCCTTCAAAATTTTGGAAATCCCGGTCAAATATTTTAAATTCTGAGGAAAATATTCAAATCCCTGATAAGAGTTATACACTTTCACGTCAAAATCTTTAAAACTCTAGTTGAGATTCTTAAAATCAATGTTGGTATATTTGGCGTTCCCTTCAACATCTTGGAAATCCCGGTGAAAATTTGTACATTCTCGCAAAGTTTTCTAAATCCCCGACACGAATTTTACACTTTCACGTCAAAATCACTAAAACTCCAGTTGAGATTCTTAAAATCAATGTTAACATGTTTGGAGATTCCTTCAACATCTTGGAAATCCCGGTGAAATATTTTAGATTCTCAGGAAAATATTCAAATCCCTGATAAGAGTTTTACGTCAAAATCTTTAAAACTCTAGTTGAGATTCTTAAAATCAATGTTGGTATATTTGTAGTTCCCTTCAACATTTTGGAAATCCCGGTGAAACTTTTATACAGTCTCGCGATGTTTCCTACATCTATGAAGCATTTGTACACTTTCACGTCAAAATCTCTAAAACTCCAGTTGAGATTCTTAAAATCAATGTTGGTATGTTTGGATTTCCCTTCAACATTTTGGATATCTCAGTGAAACTTTTTACATTCTCGCAAACTTTTCCAAATCCTCGACAGGATTTTTACACTTTCACGTCAAAGTCTCTAAAACTCCAGTTCAGATTCTCAAAATCCATGTTGGTACGTTTGGAGTTCCCTTCAACATTTTGGAAATCCCCGTGAAACCTTTTACATTCTGAGGAAATTTTCCATATCCCCGACAGGATTTTTACACTTTCACGTCAAAATCTCTAAAACTCCAGTGGAGACTCTTAAAATCCTGTTGGTATGTTTGGATTTCCTTTGAACATTTTGGAAATTCCTGTGAAACTTTTCACACTCTCGCAAAGTTTTCCATATCCCCGACACGATTTTCACACCTTCACGTCAAAATCTCTAAAACTCCAGCTGAGATTCTTAAAGTCACTGTTGACATGTTTAGAGTACCTTTCAACATTTTGGATATCCCAGTGAAATTTTTTACTTTCTCGCAAAGTTTTCCAAATCCCCGACAAGATTTTGACACTTTCACGTCAAAGTCTCTAAAACTCCAGCTGAGATTCTTAAAACCGATGTTGACATGTTTGGATTTCCTTTCAACATTTTGGAAATCCCGGTGAAACTTTTTACATTCTCAGGAAATTTTCCAAATCCCCGACAAGATTTTGACACTTTCACGTCAAAATCTCTAAAACTCCAGTTGAGATTCTTAAAATCAATGTTGACATGTTTGGAGTTCCCTTCAACATTTTGGAAATCCCGGTGAAACCTTTTACATTCTGTGGAAATTTTCTATATCCCCGACAAGATTTTGACACTTTCACGTTAAAATCTCTAAAACTCCAGCTGAGATTCTTAAAATGAATGTTGACATGTTTATAGTACCTTTCAACATTTTGGATATCCCAGCGAAACTTTTTACATTCTCGCAAAGTTTTCCATATCCCCGACAGGATTTTGACACTTCCACGTCAAAATCTCTAAAACTCCAGTTGAGATGCTTAAAATCAATGTTGGTATGTTTGGAGCTCCCCTCCACATTTTGGATATCCCAGTGAAACTTTTCACACTCTCGCAAAGTTTTCCATATCCCCGACAGGATTTTTACACGTTCACGTCAAAGTGTCTAAAACTCTAGTTGAGATTCTTAAAATCAATGTTGACATGTTTGGAGTTCCCTTCAAAATTTTGGAAATCCCGGTCAAATATTTTACATTCTGAGGAAAATATTCAAATCCCTGATAAGAGTTATACACTTTCACGTCAAAATCTTTAAAACTCTAGTTGAGATTCTTAAAATCAATGTTGGTATATTTGGCGTTCCCTTCAACATCTTGGAAATCCCGGTGAAAATTTGTACATTCTCGCAAAGTTTTCTAAATCCCCGACACGAATTTTACACTTTCACGTCAAAATCTCTAAAACTCCAGTTGAGATTCTTAAAATCAATGTTAACATGTTTGGAGATTCCTTCAACATCTTGGAAATCCCGGTGAAATATTTTAGATTCTCAGGAAAATATTCAAATCCCTGATAAGAGTTTTACGTCAAAATCTTTAAAACGCTAGTTGAGATTCTTAAAATCAATGTTGGTATATTTGTAGTTCCCTTCAACATTTTGGAAATCCCGGTGAAACTTTTATACAGTCTCGCGATGTTTCCTACATCAATGAAGCATTTGTACACTTTCACGTCAAAATCTCTAAAACTCCAGTTGAGATTCTTAAAATCAATGTTGGTATGTTTGGATTTCCCTTCAACATTTTGGATATCTCAGTGAAACTTTTTACATTCTCGCAAACTTTTCCAAATCCTCGACAGGATTTTTACACTTTCACGTCAAAGTCTCTAAAACTCCAGTTCAGATTCTCAAAATCCATGTTGGTACGTTTGGAGTTCCCTTCAACACTTTGGAAATCCCCGTGAAACCTTTTACATTCTGAGGAAATTTTCCATATCCCCGACAGGATTTTTACACTTTCACGTCAAAATCTCTAAAACTCCAGTGGAGACTCTTAAAATCCTGTTGGTATGTTTGGATTTCCTTTGAACATTTTGGAAATTCCTGTGAAACTTTTCACACTCTCGCAAAGTTTTCCATATCCCCGACACGATTTTCACACCTTCACGTCAAAATCTCTAAAACTCCAGCTGAGATTCTTAAAATCAGTGTTGACATGTTTAGAGTACCTTTCAACATTTTGGATATCCCAGTGAAATTTTTTACTTTCTCGCAAAGTTTTCCAAATCCCCGACAAGATTTTGACACTTTCACGTCAAAGTCTCTAAAACTCCAGCTGAGATTCTTAAAACCGATGTTGACATGTTTGGATTTCCTTTCAACATTTTGGAAATCCCGGTGAAACTTTTTACATTCTCAGGAAATTTTCCAAATCCCCGACAAGATTTTGACACTTTCACGTTAAAATCTCTAAAACTCCAGTTGAGATTCTTAAAATCAATGTTGACATGTTTGGAGTTCCCTTCAACATTTTGGAAATCCCGGTGAAACCTTTTACATTCTGTGGAAATTTTCTATATCCCCGACAAGATTTTGACACTTTCACGTTAAAATCTCTAAAACTCCAGCTGAGATTCTTAAAATGAATGTTGACATGTTTATAGTACCTTTCAACATTTTGGATATCCCAGCGAAACTTTTTACATTCTCGCAAAGTTTTCCATATCCCCGACAGGATTTTGACACTTCCACGTCAAAATCTCTAAAACTCCAGTTGAGATGCTTAAAATCAATGTTGGTATGTTTGGAGCTCCCCTCCACATTTTGGATATCCCAGTGAAACTTTTCACACTCTCGCAAAGTTTTCCATATCCCCGACAGGATTTTTACACGTTCACGTCAAAGTGTCTAAAACTCTAGTTGAGATTCTTAAAATCAATGTTGACATGTTTGGAGTTCCCTTCAAAATTTTGGAAATCCCGGTCAAATATTTTACATTCTGAGGAAAATATTCAAATCCCTGATAAGAGTTATACACTTTCACGTCAAAATCTTTAAAACTCTAGTTGAGATTCTTAAAATCAATGTTGGTATATTTGGCGTTCCCTTCAACATCTTGGAAATCCCGGTGAAAATTTGTACATTCTCGCAAAGTTTTCTAAATCCCCGACACGAATTTTACACTTTCACGTCAAAATCTCTAAAACTCCAGTTGAGATTCTTAAAATCAATGTTAACATGTTTGGAGATTCCTTCAACATCTTGGAAATCCCGGTGAAATATTTTAGATTCTCAGGAAAATATTCAAATCCCTGATAAGAGTTTTACGTCAAAATCTTTAAAACGCTAGTTGAGATTCTTAAAATCAATGTTGGTATATTTGTAGTTCCCTTCAACATTTTGGAAATCCCGGTGAAACTTTTATACAGTCTCGCGATGTTTCCTACATCAATGAAGCATTTGTACACTTTCACGTCAAAATCTCTAAAACTCCAGTTGAGATTCTTAAAATCAATGTTGGTATGTTTGGATTTCCCTTCAACATTTTGGATATCTCAGTGAAACTTTTTACATTCTCGCAAACTTTTCCAAATCCTCGACAGGATTTTTACACTTTCACGTCAAAGTCTCTAAAACTCCAGTTCAGATTCTCAAAATCCATGTTGGTACGTTTGGAGTTCCCTTCAACACTTTGGAAATCCCCGTGAAACCTTTTACATTCTGAGGAAATTTTCCATATCCCCGACAGGATTTTTACACTTTCACGTCAAAATCTCTAAAACTCCAGTGGAGACTCTTAAAATCCTGTTGGTATGTTTGGATTTCCTTTGAACATTTTGGAAATTCCTGTGAAACTTTTCACACTCTCGCAAAGTTTTCCATATCCCCGACACGATTTTCACACCTTCATGTCAAAATCTCTAAAACTCCAGCTGAGATTCTTAAAATCAGTGTTGACATGTTTAGAGTACCTTTCAACATTTTGGATATCCCAGTGAAATTTTTTACTTTCTCGCAAAGTTTTCCAAATCCCCGACAAGATTTTGACACTTTCACGTCAAAGTCTCTAAAACTCCAGCTGAGATTCTTAAAACCGATGTTGACATGTTTGGATTTCCTTTCAACATTTTGGAAATCCCGGTGAAACTTTTTACATTCTCAGGAAATTTTCCAAATCCCCGACAAGATTTTGACACTTTCACGTTAAAATCTCTAAAACTCCAGTTGAGATTCTTAAAATCAATGTTGACATGTTTGGAGTTCCCTTCAACATTTTGGAAATCCCGGTGAAACCTTTTACATTCTGTGGAAATTTTCTATATCCCCGACAAGATTTTGACACTTTCACGTTAAAATCTCTAAAACTCCAGCTGAGATTCTTAAAATGAATGTTGACATGTTTATAGTACCTTTCAACATTTTGGATATCCCAGCGAAACTTTTTACATTCTCGCAAAGTTTTCCATATCCCCGACAGGATTTTGACACTTTCACGTCAAGATCTCTAAGACTCCAGTTGAGATTCTTAAAATCAATGTTGGTATGTTTCGAGTTCCCCTCCCCATTTTGGATATCCCAGTGAAACTTTTTACAATCTCGAAAAGTTTTCCAAATCCCCGACAGGATTTTGACACTTCCACGTCAAAATCTCTAAAACTCCAGTTGAGATGCTTAAAATCAATGTTGGTATGTTTGGAGCTCCCCTCCACATTTTGGATATCCCAGTGAAACTTTTCACACTCTCGCAAAGTTTTCCATATCCCCGACAGGATTTTTACACGTTCACGTCAAAGTGTCTAAAACTCTAGTTGAGATTCTTAAAATCAATGTTGACATGTTTGGAGTTCCCTTCAAAATTTTGGAAATCCCGGTCAAATATTTTAAATTCTGAGGAAAATATTCAAATCCCTGATAAGAGTTATACACTTTCACGTCAAAATCTTTAAAACTCTAGTTGAGATTCTTAAAATCAATGTTGGTATATTTGGCGTTCCCTTCAACATCTTGGAAATCCCGGTGAAAATTTGTACATTCTCGCAAAGTTTTCTAAATCCCCGACACGAATTTTACACTTTCACGTCAAAATCACTAAAACTCCAGTTGAGATTCTTAAAATCAATGTTAACATGTTTGGAGATTCCTTCAACATCTTGGAAATCCCGGTGAAATATTTTAGATTCTCAGGAAAATATTCAAATCCCTGATAAGAGTTTTACGTCAAAATCTTTAAAACTCTAGTTGAGATTCTTAAAATCAATGTTGGTATATTTGTAGTTCCCTTCAACATTTTGGAAATCCCGGTGAAACTTTTATACAGTCTCGCGATGTTTCCTACATCAATGAAGCATTTGTACACTTTCACGTCAAAATCTCTAAAACTCCAGTTGAGATTCTTAAAATCAATGTTGGTATGTTTGGATTTCCCTTCAACATTTTGGATATCTCAGTGAAACTTTTTACATTCTCGCAAACTTTTCCAAATCCTCGACAGGATTTTTACACTTTCACGTCAAAGTCTCTAAAACTCCAGTTCAGATTCTCAAAATCCATGTTGGTACGTTTGGAGTTCCCTTCAACATTTTGGAAATCCCCGTGAAACCTTTTACATTCTGAGGAAATTTTCCATATCCCCGACAGGATTTTTACACTTTCACGTCAAAATCTCTAAAACTCCAGTGGAGACTCTTAAAATCCTGTTGGTATGTTTGGATTTCCTTTGAACATTTTGGAAATTCCTGTGAAACTTTTCACACTCTCGCAAAGTTTTCCATATCCCCGACACGATTTTCACACCTTCACGTCAAAATCTCTAAAACTCCAGCTGAGATTCTTAAAGTCACTGTTGACATGTTTAGAGTACCTTTCAACATTTTGGATATCCCAGTGAAATTTTTTACTTTCTCGCAAAGTTTTCCAAATCCCCGACAAGATTTTGACACTTTCACGTCAAAGTCTCTAAAACTCCAGCTGAGATTCTTAAAACCGATGTTGACATGTTTGGATTTCCTTTCAACATTTTGGAAATCCCGGTGAAACTTTTTACATTCTCAGGAAATTTTCCAAATCCCCGACAAGATTTTGACATTTTCACGTCAAAATCTCTAAAACTCCAGTTGAGATTCTTAAAATCAATGTTGACATGTTTATAGTACCTTTCAACATTTTGGATATCCCAGTGAAACTTTTTACATTCTGTGGAAATTTTCTATATCCCCGACAAGATTTTGACACTTTCACGTTAAAATCTCTAAAACTCCAGCTGAGATTCTTAAAATGAATGTTGACATGTTTATAGTACCTTTCAACATTTTGGATATCCCAGCGAAACTTTTTACATTCTCGCAAAGTTTTCCATATCCCCGACAGGATTTTGACACTTCCACGTCAAAATCTCTAAAACTCCAGTTGAGATGCTTAAAATCAATGTTGGTATGTTTGGAGCTCCCCTCCACATTTTGGATATCCCAGTGTAACTTTTCACACTCTCGCAAAGTTTTCCATATCCCCGACAGGATTTTTACACGTTCACGTCAAAGTGTCTAAAACTCTAGTTGAGATTCTTAAAATCAATGTTGACATGTTTGGAGTTCCCTTCAAAATTTTGGAAATCCCGGTCAAATATTTTACATTCTGAGGAAAATATTCAAATCCCTGATAAGAGTTATACACTTTCACGTCAAAATCTTTAAAACTCTAGTTGAGATTCTTAAAATCAATGTTGGTATATTTGGCGTTCCCTTCAACATCTTGGAAATCCCGGTGAAAATTTGTACATTCTCGCAAAGTTTTCTAAATCCCCGACACGAATTTTACACTTTCACGTCAAAATCACTAAAACTCCAGTTGAGATTCTTAAAATCAATGTTAACATGTTTGGAGATTCCTTCAACATCTTGGAAATCCCGGTGAAATATTTTAGATTCTTAGGAAAATATTCAAATCCCTGATAAGAGTTTTACGTCAAAATCTTTAAAACTCTAGTTGAGATTCTTAAAATCAATGTTGGTATATTTGTAGTTCCCTTCAACATTTTGGAAATCCCGGTGAAACTTTTATACAGTCTCGCGATGTTTCCTACATCAATGAAGCATTTGTACACTTTCACGTCAAAATCTCTAAAACTCCAGTTGAGATTCTTAAAATCAATGTTGGTATGTTTGGATTTCCCTTCAACATTTTGGATATCTCAGTGAAACTTTTTACATTCTCGCAAACTTTTCCAAATCCTCGACAGGATTTTTACACTTTCACGTCAAAGTCTCTAAAACTCCAGTTCAGATTCTCAAAATCCATGTTGGTACGTTTGGAGTTCCCTTCAACATTTTGGAAATCCCCGTGAAAACTTTTACATTCTGAGGAATTTTTCCATATCCCCGACAGGATTTTTACACTTTCACGTCAAAATCTCTAAATCTCCAGTGGAGACTCTTAAAATCATGTTGGTATGTTTGGATTTCCTTTGAACATTTTGGAAATTCCTGTGAAACTTTTCACACTCTCGCAAAGTTTTCCATATCCCCGACAGGATTTTTACACGTTCACGTCAAGATCTCTAAGACTCCAGTTGAGATTCTTAAAATCAATGTTGGTATGTTTGGAGTTCCCTTCAAAATTTTGGAAATCCCGGTCAAATATTTTAAATTCTGAGGAAAATATTCAAATCCCTGATAAGAGTTATACACTTTCACGTCAAAATCTTTAAAACTCCAGTTGATATTCTTAAAATCTATGTTGGTATATTTGGCGTTCCCTTCAACATCTTGGAAATCCCGGTGAAAATTCGTACATTCTCGCAAAGTTTTCTAAATCCCCGACACGAATTTTACACTTTCACGTCAAAATCTCTAAAACTCCAGTTGAGATTCTTAAAATCAATGTTAACATGTTTGGAGATTCCTTCAACATCTTGGTAATCCCGGTGAAATATTTTAGATTCTCAGGAAAATATTCAAATCCCTGATAAGAGTTTTACGTCAAAATCTTTAAAACTCTAGTTGAGATTCTTAAAATCAATGTTGGTATATTTGTAGTTCCCTTCAACATTTTGGAAATCCCGGTGAAACTTTTATACAGTCTCGCGATGTTTCCTACATCAATGAAGCATTTGTACACTTTCACGTCAAAATCTCTAAAACTCCAGTTGAGATTCTTAAAATCAATGTTGGTATGTTTGGATTTCCCTTCAACATTTTGGATATCTCAGTGAAACTTTTTACATTCTCGCAAACTTTTCCAAATCCTCGACAGGATTTTTACACTTTCACGTCAAAGTCTCTAAAACTCCAGTTCAGATTCTCAAAATCCATGTTGGTAGGTTTGGAGTTCCCTTCAACATTTTGGAAATCCCCGTGAAACCTTTTACATTCTGAGGAAATTTTCCATATCTCCGACAGGATTTTGACCCTTTCACGTCAAGATCTCTAAAACTCCAGTGGAGACTCTTAAAATCCTGTTGGTATGTTTGGATTTCCTTTGAACATTTTGGAAATTCCTGTGAAACTTTTCACACTCTCGCAAAGTTTTCCATATCCCCGACACGATTTTCACACCTTCACGTCAAAATCTCTAAAACTCCAGCTGAGATTCTTAAAGTCACTGTTGACATGTTTAGAGTACCTTTCAACATTTTGGATATCCCAGTGAAATTTTTTACTTTCTCGCAAAGTTTTCCAAATCCCCGACAAGATTTTGACACTTTCACGTCAAAGTCTCTAAAACTCCAGCTGAGATTCTTAAAACCGATGTTGACATGTTTGGATTTCCTTTCAACATTTTGGAAATCCCGGTGAAACTTTTTACATTCTCAGGAAATTTTCCAAATCCCCGACAAGATTTTGACACTTTCACGTCAAAATCTCTAAAACTCCAGTTGAGATTCTTAAAATCAATGTTGACATGTTTGGAGTTCCCTTCAACATTTTGGAAATCCCGGTGAAACCTTTTACATTCTGTGGAAATTTTCTATATCCCCGACAAGATTTTGACACTTTCACGTTAAAATCTCTAAAACTCCAGCTGAGATTCTTAAAATGAATGTTGACATGTTTATAGTACCTTTCAACATTTTGGATATCCCAGCGAAACTTTTTACATTCTCGCAAAGTTTTCCATATCCCCGACAGGATTTTGACACTTTCACGTCAAGATCTCTAAGACTCCAGTTGAGATTCTTAAAATCAATGTTGGTATGTTTCGAGTTCCCCTCCCCATTTTGGATATCCCAGTGAAACTTTTTACAATCTCGAAAAGTTTTCCAAATCCCCGACAGGATTTTGACACTTCCACGTCAAAATCTCTAAAACTCCTGCTGAGATTCTTAAAATCAATGTTGGTATGTTTGGAGTTCCCCTCCACATTTTGGATATCCCAGTGAAACTTTTCACACTCTCGCAAAGTTTTCCATATCCCCGACAGGATTTTTACACGTTCACGTCAAAGTGTCTAAAACTCTAGTTGAGATTCTTAAAATCAATGTTGACATGTTTGGAGTTCCCTTCAAAATTTTGGAAATCCCGGTCAAATATTTTAAATTCTGAGGAAAATATTCAAATCCCTGATAAGAGTTATACACTTTCACGTCAAAATCTTTAAAACTCTAGTTGAGATTCTTAAAATCAATGTTGGTATATTTGGCGTTCCCTTCAACATCTTGGAAATCCCGGTGAAAATTTGTACATTCTCGCAAAGTTTTCTAAATCCCCGACACGAATTTTACACTTTCACGTCAAAATCTCTAAAACTCCAGTTGAGATTCTTAAAATCAATGTTAACATGTTTGGAGATCCCTTCAACATCTTGGAAATCCCGGTGAAATATTTTAGATACTCAGGAAAATATTCAAATCCCTGATAAGAGTTTTACGTCAAAATCTTTAAAACTCTAGTTGAGATTCTTAAAATCAATGTTGGTATATTTGTAGTTCCCTTCAACATTTTGGAAATCCCGGTGAAACTCTTATACAGTCTCGCGATGTTTCCTACATCAATGAAGCATTTGTACACTTTCACGTCAAAATCTCTAAAACTCCAGTTGAGATTCTTAAAATCAATGTTGGTATGTTTGGATTTCCCTTCAACATTTTGGATATCTCAGTGAAACTTTTTACATTCTCGCAAACTTTTCCAAATCCTCGACAGGATTTTTACACTTTCACGTCAAAGTCTCTAAAACTCCAGTTCAGATTCTCAAAATCCATGTTGGTACGTTTGGAGTTCCCTTCAACATTTTGGAAATCCCCGTGAAACCTTTTACATTCTGAGGAAATTTTCCATATCCCCGACAGGATTTTTACACTTTCACGTCAAAATCTCTAAATCTCCAGTGGAGACTCTTAAAATCATGTTGGTATGTTTGGATTTCCTTTGAACATTTTGGAAATTCCTGTGAAACTTTTCACACTCTCGCAAAGTTTTCCATATCCCCGACACGATTTTCACACCTTCACGTCAAAATCTCTAAAACTCCAGCTGAGATTCTTAAAATCACTGTTGACATGTTTAGAGTACCTTTCAACATTTTGGATATCCCAGTGAAATTTTTTACATTCTCGCAAAGTTTTCCATATCCCCGACAAGATTTTGACACTTTCACGTCAAAGTCTCTAAAACTCCAGCTGAGATTCTTAAAACCGATGTTGACATGTTTGGATTTCCTTTCAACATTTTGGAAATCCCGGTGAAACTTTTTACATTCTCAGGAAATCTTCCAAATCCCCGACAAGATTTTGACACTTTCACGTCAAAATCTCTAAAACTCCAGTTGAGATTCTTAAAATCAATGTTGACATGTTTGGAGTTCCCTTCAACATTTTGGAAATCCCGGTGAAACCTTTTACATTCTGTGGAAATTTTCTATATCCCCGACAAGATTTTGACACTTTCACGTCAAGATCTCTAAGACTCCAGTTGAGATTCTTAAAATCAATGTTGGTATGTTTCGAGTTCCCCTCCACATTTTGGATATCCCAGTGAAACTTTTTACAATCTCGAAAAGTTTTCCAAATCCCCGACAGGATTTTGACACTTCCACGTCAAAATCTCTAAAACTCCTGCTGAGATTCTTAAAATCAATGTTTGTATGCTTGGATTTCCCTTCAACATTTTGGACATCTCTGTGAAACTTTTCACACTCTCGCAAAGTTTTCCATATCCCCGACAGGATTTTTACACGTTCACGTCAAAGTGTCTAAAACTCTAGTTGAGATTCTTAAAATCAATGTTGACATGTTTGGAGTTCCCTTCAAAATTTTGGAAATCCCGATCAAATATTTTAAATTCTGAGGAAAATATTCAAATCCCTGATAAGAGTTATACACTTTCACGTCAAAATCTTTAAAACTCTAGTTGAGATTCTTAAAATCAATGTTGGTATATTTGGCGTTCCCTTCAACATCTTGGAAATCCCGGTGAAAATTTGTACATTCTCGCAAAGTTTTCTAAATCCCCGACACGAATTTTACACTTTCACGTCAAAATCTCTAAAACTCCAGTTGAGATTCTTAAAATCAATGTTAACATGTTTGGAGATCCCTTCAACATCTTGGAAATCCCGGTGAAATATTTTAGATTCTCAGGAAAATATTCAAATCCCTGATAAGAGTTTTACGTCAAAATCTTTAAAACTCTAGTTGAGATTCTTAAAATCAATGTTGGTATATTTGTAGTTCCCTTCAACATTTTGGAAATCCCGGTGAAACTTTTATACAGTCTCGCGATGTTTCCTACATCAATGAAGCATTTGTACACTTTCACGTCAAAATCTCTAAAACTCCAGTTGAGATTTAGAAAATCAATGTTGGTATGTTTGGATTTCCCTTCAACATTTTGGATATCTCAGTGAAACTTTTTACATTCTCGCAAACTTTTCCAAATCCTCGACAGGATTTTTACACTTTCACGTCAAAGTCTCTAAAACCCCAGTTCAGATTCTCAAAATCCATGTTGGTACGTTTGGAGTTCCCTTCAACATTTTGGAAATCCAAGTGAATCCTTTTACATTCTGAGGAAATTTTCCATATCCCCGACAGGATTTTGACACTTTCACGTCAAAATCTCTAAATCTCCAGTGGAGACTCTTAAAATCATGTTGGTATGTTTGGATTTCCTTTGAACATTTTGGAAATTCCTGTGAAACTTTTCACACTCTCGCAAAGTTTTCCATATCCCCGACACGATTTTCACACCTTCACGTCAAAATCTCTAAAACTCCAGCTGAGATTCTTAAAAACAGTGTTGACATGTTTAGAGTACCTTTCAACATTTTGGATATCCCAGTGAAATTTTTTACTTTCTCGCAAAGTTTTCCAAATCCCCGACAATATTTTGACACTTTCACGTCAAAGTCTCTAAAATTCCAGCTGAGATTCTTAAAACCGATGTTGACATGTTTGGATTTCCTTTCAACATTTTGGAAATCCCGGTGAAACTTTTTACATTCTCAGGAAATTTTCCAAATCCCCGACAAGATTTTGACACTTTCACGTCAAAATCTCTAAAACTCCAGTTGAGATTCTTAAAATCAATGTTGACATGTTTGGAGTTCCCTTCAACATTTTGGAAATCCCGGTGAAACCTTTTACATTCTGTGGAAATTTTCTATATCCCCGACAAGATTTTGACACTTTCACGTTAAAATCTCTAAAACTCCAGCTGAGATTCTTAAAATGAATGTTGACATGTTTATAGTACCTTTCAACATTTTGGATATCCCAGTGAAACTTTTTAAATTCTCGCAAAGATTTCCATATCCACGACAGGATTTTGACACTTCCACGTCAAACTCTCTAAGACTCCAGTTGAGATTCTTAAAATCAATGTTGGTATGTTTGGATTTCCCTTCAACATTTTGGACATCTCTGTGAAACTTTTCACACTCTCGCAAAGTTTTCCATATCCCCGACAGGATTTTTACACGTTCACGTCAAAGTGTCTAAAACTCTAGTTGAGATTCTTAAAATCAATGTTGACATGTTTGGAGTTCCCTTCAAAATTTTGGAAATCCCGGTCAAATATTTTAAATTCTGAGGAAAATATTCAAATCCCTGATAAGAGTTATACACTTTCACGTCAAAATCTTTAAAACTCTAGTTGAGATTCTTAAAATCAATGTTGGTATATTTGGCGTTCCCTTCAACATCTTGGAAATCCCGGTGAAAATTTGTACATTCTCGCAAAGTTTTCTAAATCCCCGACACGAATTTTACACTTTCACGTCAAAATCTCTAAAACTCCAGTTGAGATTCTTAAAATCAATGTTAACATGTTTGGAGATCCCTTCAACATCTTGGAAATCCCGGTGAAATATTTTAGATTCTCAGGAAAATATTCAAATCCCTGATAAGAGTTTTACGTCAAAATCTTTAAAACTCTAGTTGAGATTCTTAAAATCAATGTTGGTATATTTGTAGTTCCCTTCAACATTTTGGAAATCCCGGTGAAACTTTTATACAGTCTCGCGATGTTTCCTACATCAATGAAGCATTTGTACACTTTCACGTCAAAATCTCTAAAACTCCAGTTGAGATTCTTAAAATCAATGTTGACATGTTTGGAGTTCCCTTCAAAATTTTGGAAATCCTGGTCAAATATTTTAAATTCTGAGGAAAATATTCAAATCCCTGATAAGAGTTATACACTTTCACGTCAAAATCTTTAAAACTCTAGTTGAGATTCTTAAAATCAATGTTGGTATATTTGGCGTTCCCTTCAACATCTTGGAAATCCCGGTGAAAATTTGTACATTCTCGCAAAGTTTTCTAAATCCCCGACACGAATTTTACACTTTCACGTCAAAATCTTTAAAACTCTAGTTGAGATTCTTAAAATCAATGTTGGTATATTTGTAGTTCCCTTCAACATTTTGGAAATCCCGGTGAAATTTTTATACAGTCTCGCGATGTTTCCTACATCAATGAAGCATTTGTACACTTTCACGTCAAAATCTCTAAAACTCCAGCTGAGATTCTTAAAAGCAGTGTTGACATGTTTAGAGTACCTTTCAACATTTTGGATATCCCAGTGAAATTTTTTACATTTTCACAAAGTTTTCCAAGTCCCCGACAGGATTTTGACACTTTCACGTCAAAATCTCTAAAACTCCAGTGGAGATTCTTAAAATAAATGTTGGTATGTTTGGATTTCCCTTCAACATTTTGGATATCTCAGTGAAACTTTTTACATTCTCGCAAACTTTTCCAAATCCTCGACAGGATTTTTACACTTTCACGTCAAAGTCTCTAAAACTCCAGTTCAGATTCTCAAAATCCATGTTGGTACGTTTGGAGTTCCCTTCAACATTTTGGAAATCCCCGTGAAACCTTTTACATTCTGAGGAAATTTTCCATATCCCCGACAGGATTTTTACACTTTCACGTCAAAATCTCTAAAACTCCAGTGGAGACTCTTAAAATCATGTTGGTATGTTTGGATTTCCTTTGAACATTTTGGAAATTCCTGTGAAACTTTTTACATTCTCGCAAAGTTTTCTATATCCACGACACGATTTTCACACTTTCACGTCAAAATCTCTAAAACTCCATTTGAGATTCTTAAAATCAGTGTTGACATGTTTAGAGTACCTTTCAACATTTTGGATATCCCAGTGAAATTTTTTACTTTCTCGCAAAGTTTTCCAAATCCCCGACAATATTTTGACAATATGTTGGTATATTTGGAGATCTCTGCAACATTTTGGAAATCCATGTGAAAATTTGTACATTCTCGCAAAATATTATAAATCCCCGATAAGATTTTGACACTTTCACGTCAAAATCTCTAAAACTCCAGCTGAGATTGTTAAAATCCATGTTGGTATGTTTGGATTTCCCTTCAACATTTTGGAAATCCCTGTGAAACTTTTCACACTCTCGCAAAGTTGTCCATATCCCCGACTGGATTTTGACACTTTCACGTCAAAATCTCTAAAACTCCATTTGAGATTCTTAAAATCAATGTTGACATGTTTGAATTTCCCTTCAACATTTTGGAAATCCCGGTGAAACTTTTTACATTCTCGCAAAGTTTTCCAAATCCCCGACAAGATTTTTACACTTTCACGTCAAAATCTCTAAAACTCCAGTGGAGATTCTTAAAATGAATGTTGACATGTTTGGAGTTCCCTTCAACATCTTGGAAATCCCGGTGAAATATTTTAAATTCTCAGGAAAATTTCCAAATCCCCGATAAGAGTTATACACTATCACGTCAAAATCTCTAAAACTCCAGTTGAGATTCTTAAAATCAATGTTGGTACGTTTGGAGTTCCCTTCAGCATTTTGGAAATCCCCGTGAAACCTTTTACATTCTGAGGAAATTTTCCAAATCCCCGACAAGATTTTGACACTTCCACGTCAAAATGTCTAAAACTCCAGCTGAGATTCTAAAAAAAAAGGTTGACATGTTTGGAGTCCACTTCAAAATTTTGGAAATCCCAGTGAAACATTTTAAATTCTCAGGAGAATATCCAAATCACCGATAAGATTTTGACACTTTCACGTCAAAATCTCTAAATCTCCAGTGGAGAGTCTTAAAATCAATGTTGGTATGTTTGGAGATCCCCTCCACATTTTGGATATCCCAGTGAAACTTTTTACATTCTCGCAAAGTTTTCCAAATCCCCGACAGGATTTTGACACTTTCACGTCAAAATCTCTAAAACTCCAGTTGAGATTCTTAAAATCAATGTTGGTATGTTTGGATTTCCCTTCAACATTTTGAAAATCCCGATGAAAGTTTTCACATTCTCAGGAAATTTTCCATATCCCCGACAGGATTTTGACACTTTCACGTCAAAATCTCTAAAACTCCAGTTGAGATTCTTAAAATCAATGTTGACATGTTTGGAGTTCCCTTCAACATCTTGGAAATCCTGGTGAAATATTTTAAATTCTCAGGAAAATTTCCAAGTCCCCAATAAGAGTTATACACTTTCACGTCAAAATCTTTAAAACTACAGTTGAGATTCTTAAAATCAATGTTGGTACGTTTGGAGTTCCCTTCAACATTTTGGAAATCCCGGTGAAACATTTTAAATTCTCAGGAGAATTTCCAAATCACCTATAAGATTTTGACACTATCACGTCAAAATCTCTAAAACTCCAGTTGAGATTCTTAATGCGTGGTGTGGGAGGAAAGATGTGCCTTGTGCCTTTATACTGTGTGTTTGCTCTGCTTAGTCGACGTGTGTTTTCTTGTGTTGCTGCAGATGTTGAGGAGGAAGCCGCGATCCTGGAATATCCCTATCGGCGCAGGTGGTGTTTTCATCCGTGGAAGATGGATTCAGTCTCTTGGCCCTCTGAAAGCTAAGTGGAGGCTGGGGTGCTCGGAAGGGGCTGGGAACCGCAGGGAGGGGGGTAAAGTTCTGTTCGGGGCAAGGGCTATCCAGCCCCATAGCCCCCAAAGGCTCACTATTTGGCAGCCCCATAGCCCCCTATAGCTCACTATTTGGCAGCCCCATAGCCCCCCAAGGCTCACTATTTGGCAGCCCCATAGCCCCCTGTCGAGGGTTAAGATTGCGGGGTGACAATAAAACCCTGGCAGATGTATTGTTAACCCCCTCTCCCCCCCACTTCCTCCTTTTGCCCCTCCCTCTTCCCCCTTCCACTCAGCACAGGCGATCGGGAGGGAAAGAAGGACAGAGAGAAGAGAGTTGGAAAAATTAAAGATGTTTTACTAAGGCTACTAATAAGAATAGAGAAAATAATACAAAATATACAAAACCAATCTTGAAAGTCTCAGCAACTGCAGAGCCGGCACCCAAAGTCCTGGATTAGACTCTGCAACCAAGTGGAGCTGGATTCAGTCTGTCACTAGGCCTCAGTTCTCAGGGATGAGTAGCAAGATCCTCTCCTAATGTCAGCCATAAGGAAAAAAGGGACGAGATCCTCGTGATCTCCCACTTTTATATGAAGTATTCAAGTGAATGGAATGTTATACACAGTTGGCCAGTTTCTTGGTCACTTTTTCCTCGTCGTCCCTCTCGCGAGATGTCCATCCATGCTTATCAATATGTTTGCATTCCATTGCTAGGTTTACCAAAACATGGGTCTGGTTCTCCAGGAAAGTGTAGTTAATATGAAGGCTTTAGCTGACAGGCAAAATTCATTGAAACAGAAACTTGTTTTTAACAAAACCAGGACACCCCCAAAAAGCTCACTATTTGGCAGCCCCATAACCCCCCCAGGCTCACTATTTGGCAGCCCCATAGCCCCCCCAGGCTCACTATTTGGCAGCCCCATAGCCCCCCCAAGGCCTACTATTTGGCAGCCCCATCGCCCCCAAAGGCTCACTATTTGGCAGCCCAATCGCCCGGCAAAGGCTCACTATTTGGCAGCCCCATAGCCCCACAAAGGCTCACTATTTGGCAGCCGCTTCGCCCCCTAAGGCTCACTATTTGGCAGCCGATTCGCCCCCTAATATTGACTATTTGGCAGCCCTATCGCCCTCCAAGGAGCAGTATTTGGCAGCCCCATAGCCCCACAAGGCTCAATATTTGGCAGCCGCATGGCCCCCCAAGGCTCACTATTTGGCAGCCGCATAGCCCCCCAAGGCTCACTATTTGGCAGCCCCATAGCCACCCTAGGCTCACTATTGGGCAGCCGCTTCGCCCCCTAAGGCTCACTTTTTGGCAGCCGCTTCGCCTCGCAAGGCTCACTATTTGGAACCCCATGGCCCCCCTCAAGGCTCACTATTTGGCATCCCCATAGCCCCCCAAGGCTCACTATTTGGCAGCCGCTTCGCCCCCCAAGGCTATCTATTTAGCAGCCCCATCGCCCCCAAAAGAATCACTATTTGACAGCCCCATCGCCCCCAAAAGAATCACTATTTAGCAGCCCCATAGCCCCCCAAGGCTCACTATTTGGCAGCCACTTCGCCCCCCAAGGTTCACTATTTGGCAGCCCCATAGCCCTCCAAGGCTCACTATTTGGCAGCCGCTTCGCCCCCCAAGGTTCACCTTTTGGCAGCACCATCACCTGCAAAGGCTCACTATTTGGCATCCTCATAGCCCCCAAGGCTCACTATTTGGTAGCCCCATAGCCCCCCAAAGGCTCACTATTTGGCAGCCCCATGGCCCCCCAAAGGCTCACTATTTGGCAGCCGCTTCGCCCCCCAAGGCTCACTATTTGGCAGCCCCGTAGCCCCCCAAGGCTCACTATTTGGCAGCCCCATAGCCCCCAAAAGAATCACTATGTGGCAGCCCCATCGCCCCCAAAAGAATCACTATTTGGCAGCCGCTTCGCCCCCTAAAGCCTCTAAAACTCCAGCTGAGATTCTTAAAACCGATGTTGACATGTTTGGATTTCCCTTCAACATTTTGGAAATCCCGGTGAAACTTTTTACATTCTGAGGAAATCTTCCAAATCCCCGACAAGATTTTGACACTTTCACGTCAAAATCTCTAAAACTCCAGTTGAGATTCTTAAAATCAATGTTGACATGTTTGGAGTTCCCTTCAAAATTTTGGAAATCCCGGTGAAACCTTTTACATTCTGTGGAAATTTTCTATATCCCCGACAAGATTTTGACACTTTCACGTTAAAATCTCTAAAACTCCAGCTGAGATTCTTAAAATGAATGTTGACATGTTTATAGTACCTTTCAACATTTTGGATATCCCAGTGAAACTTTTTAAATTCTCGCAAAGATTTCCATATCCACGACAGGATTTTGACACTTCCACGTCAAACTCTCTAAGACTCCAGTTGAGATTCTTAAAATCAATGTTGGTATGTTTGGATTTCCCTTCAACATTTTGGACATCTCTGTGAAACTTTTCACACTCTCGCAAAGTTTTCCATATCCCCGACAGGATTTTTACACGTTCACGTCAAAGTGTCTAAAACTCTAGTTGAGATTCTTAAAATCAATGTTGACATGTTTGGAGTTCCCTTCAAAATTTTGGAAATCCCGGTCAAATATTTTAAATTCTGAGGAAAATATTCAAATCATTGATAAGAGTTATACACTTTCACGTCAAAATATTTAAAACTCTAGTTGAGATTCTTAAAATCAATGTTGGTATATTTGGCGTTCCCTTCAACATCTTGGAAATCCCGGTGAAAATTTGTACATTCTCGCAAAGTTTTCTAAATCCCCGACACGAATTTTACACTTTCACGTCAAAATCTCTAAAACTCCAGTTGAGATTCTTAAAATCAATGTTAACATGTTTGGAGATCCCTTCAACATCTTGGAAATCCCGGTGAAATATTTTAGATTCTCAGGAAAATATTCAAATCCCTGATAAGAGTTTTACGTCAAAATCTTTAAAACTCTAGTTGAGATTCTTAAAATCAATGTTGGTATATTTGTAGTTCCCTTCAACATTTTGGAAATCCCCGTGAAACTTTTATACAGTCTCGCGATGTTTCCTACATCAATGAAGCATTTGTACACTTTCACGTCAAAATCTCTAAAACTCCAGTTGAGATTCTTAAAATCAATGTTGACATGTTTGGAGTTCCCTTCAAAATTTTGGAAATCCTGGTCAAATATTTTAAATTCTGAGGAAAATATTCAAATCCCTGATAAGAGTTATACACTTTCACGTCAAAATCTTTAAAACTCTAGTTGAGATTCTTAAAATCAATGTTGGTATATTTGGCGTTCCCTTCAACATCTTGGAAATCCCGGTGAAAATTTGTACATTCTCGCAAAGTTTTCTAAATCCCCGACACGAATTTTACACTTTCACGTCAAAATCTTTAAAACTCTAGTTGAGATTCTTAAAATCAATGTTGGTATATTTGTAGTTCCCTTCAACATTTTGGAAATCCCGGTGAAATTTTTATACAGTCTCGCGATGTTTCCTACATCAATGAAGCATTTGTACACTTTCACGTCAAAATCTCTAAAACTCCAGCTGAGATTCTTAAAAGCAGTGTTGACATGTTTAGAGTACCTTTCAACATTTTGGATATCCCAGTGAAATTTTTTACATTTTCACAAAGTTTTCCAAGTCCCCGACAGGATTTTGACACTTTCACGTCAAAATCTCTAAAACTCCAGTGGAGATTCTTAAAATAAATGTTGGTATGTTTGGATTTCCCTTCAACATTTTGGATATCTCAGTGAAACTTTTTACATTCTCGCAAACTTTTCCAAATCCTCGACAGGATTTTTACACTTTCACGTCAAAGTCTCTAAAACTCCAGTTCAGATTCTCAAAATCCATGTTGGTACGTTTGGAGTTCCCTTCAACATTTTGGAAATCCCCGTGAAACCTTTTACATTCTGAGGAAATTTTCCATATCCCCGACAGGATTTTTACACTTTCACGTCAAAATCTCTAAAACTCCAGTGGAGACTCTTAAAATCATGTTGGTATGTTTGGATTTCCTTTGAACATTTTGGAAATTCCTGTGAAACTTTTTACATTCTCGCAAAGTTTTCTATATCCACGACACGATTTTCACACTTTCACGTCAAAATCTCTAAAACTCCTTTTGAGATTCTTAAAATCAGTGTTGACATGTTTAGAGTACCTTTCAACATTTTGGATATCCCAGTGAAATTTTTTACTTTCTCGCAAAGTTTTCCAAATCCCCGACAATATTTTGACAATATGTTGGTATATTTGGAGATCTCTGCAACATTTTGGAAATCCATGTGAAAATTTGTACATTCTCGCAAAATATTATAAATCCCCGATAAGATTTTGACACTTTCACGTCAAAATCTCTAAAACTCCAGCTGAGATTGTTAAAATCCATGTTGGTATGTTTGGATTTCCCTTCAACATTTTGGAAATCCCTGTGAAACTTTTCACACTCTCGCAAAGTTGTCCATATCCCCGACTGGATTTTGACACTTTCACGTCAAAATCTCTAAAACTCCATTTGAGATTCTTAAAATCAATGTTGACATGTTTGAATTTCCCTTCAACATTTTGGAAATCCCGGTGAAACTTTTTACATTCTCGCAAAGTTTTCGAAATCCCCGACAAGATTTTTACACTTTCACGTCAAAATCTCTAAAACTCCAGTGGAGATTCTTAAAATGAATGTTGACATGTTTGGAGTTCCCTTCAACATCTTGGAAATCCCGGTGAAATATTTTAAATTCTCAGGAAAATTTCCAAATCCCCGATAAGAGTTATACACTATCACGTCAAAATCTCTAAAACTCCAGTTGAGATTCTTAAAATCAATGTTGGTACGTTTGGAGTTCCCTTCAGCATTTTGGAAATCCCCGTGAAACCTTTTACATTCTGAGGAAATTTTCCAAATCCCCGACAAGATTTTGACACTTCCACGTCAAAATGTCTAAAACTCCAGCTGAGATTCTAAAAAAAAAGGTTGACATGTTTGGAGTCCACTTCAAAATTTTGGAAATCCCAGTGAAACATTTTAAATTCTCAGGAGAATATCCAAATCACCGATAAGATTTTGACACTTTCACGTCAAAATCTCTAAATCTCCAGTGGAGAGTCTTAAAATCAATGTTGGTATGTTTGGAGATCCCCTCCACATTTTGGATATCCCAGTGAAACTTTTTACATTCTCGCAAAGTTTTCCAAATCCCCGACAGGATTTTGACACTTTCACGTCAAAATCTCTAAAACTCCAGTTGAGATTCTTAAAATCAATGTTGGTATGTTTGGATTTCCCTTCAACATTTTGAAAATCCCGATGAAAGTTTTCACATTCTCAGGAAATTTTCCATATCCCCGACAGGATTTTGACACTTTCACGTCAAAATCTCTAAAACTCCAGTTGAGATTCTTAAAATCAATGTTGACATGTTTGGAGTTCCCTTCAACATCTTGGAAATCCTGGTGAAATATTTTAAATTCTCAGGAAAATTTCCAAATCCCCGATAAGAGTTATACACTTTCACGTCAAAATCTTTAAAACTACAGTTGAGATTCTTAAAATCAATGTTGGTACGTTTGGAGTTCCCTTCAACATTTTGGAAATCCCGGTGAAACATTTTAAATTCTCAGGAGAATTTCCAAATCACCTATAAGATTTTGACACTATCACGTCAAAATCTCTAAAACTCCAGTTGAGATTCTTAATGCGTGGTGTGGGAGGAAAGATGTGCCTTGTGCCTTTATACTGTGTGTTTGCTCTGCTTAGTCGACGTGTGTTTTCTTGTGTTGCTGCAGATGTTGAGGAGGAAGCCGCGATCCTGGAATATCCCTATCGGCGCAGGTGGTGTTTTCATCCGTGGAAGATGGATTCAGTCTCTTGGCCCTCTGAAAGCTAAGTGGAGGCTGGGGTGCTCGGAAGGGGCTGGGAACCGCAGGGAGGGGGGTAAAGTTCTGTTCGGGGCAAGGGCTATCCAGCCCCATAGCCCCCAAAGGCTCACTATTTGGCAGCCCCATAGCCCCCTATAGCTCACTATTTGGCAGCCCCATAGCCCCCCAAGGCTCACTATTTGGCAGCCCCATAGCCCCCTGTCGAGGGTTAAGATTGCGGGGTGACAATAAAACCCTGGCAGATGTATTGTTAACCCCCTCTCCCCCCCACTTCCTCCTTTTGCCCCTCCCTCTTCCCCCTTCCACTCAGCACAGGCGATCGGGAGGGAAAGAAGGACAGAGAGAAGAGAGTTGGAAAAATTAAAGATGTTTTACTAAGGCTACTAATAAGAATAGAGAAAATAATACAAAATATACAAAACCAATCTTGAAAGTCTCAGCAACTGCAGAGCCGGCACCCAAAGTCCTGGATTAGACTCTGCAACCAAGTGGAGCTGGATTCAGTCTGTCACTAGGCCTCAGTTCTCAGGGATGAGTAGCAAGATCCTCTCCTAATGTCAGCCATAAGGAAAAAAGGGACGAGATCCTCGTGATCTCCCGCTTTTATATGAAGTATTCAAGTGAATGGAATGTTATACACAGTTGGCCAGTTTCTTGGTCACTTTTTCCTCGTCGTCCCTCTCGCGAGATGTCCATCCATGCTTATCAATATGTTTGCATTCCATTGCTAGGTTTACCAAAACATGGGTCTGGTTCTCCAGGAAAGTGTAGTTAATATGAAGGCTTTAGCTGACAGGCAAAATTCATTGAAACAGAAACTTGTTTTTAACAAAACCAGGACACCCCCAAAAAGCTCACTATTTGGCAGCCCCATAACCCCCCCAGGCTCACTATTTGGCAGCCCCATAGCCCCCCCAGGCTCACTATTTGGCAGCCCCATAGCCCCCCCAAGGCCTACTATTTGGCAGCCCCATCGCCCCCAAAGGCTCACTATTTGGCAGCCCAATCGCCCGGCAAAGGCTCACTATTTGGCAGCCCCATAGCCCCACAAAGGCTCACTATTTGGCAGCCGCTTCGCCCCCTAAGGCTCACTATTTGGCAGCCGATTCGCCCCCTAATATTGACTATTTGGCAGCCCTATCGCCCTCCAAGGAGCAGTATTTGGCAGCCCCATAGCCCCACAAGGCTCAATATTTGGCAGCCGCATGGCCCCCCAAGGCTCACTATTTGGCAGCCGCATAGCCCCCCAAGGCTCACTATTTGGCAGCCCCATAGCCACCCTAGGCTCACTATTGGGCAGCCGCTTCGCCCCCTAAGGCTCACTTTTTGGCAGCCGCTTCGCCTCGCAAGGCTCACTATTTGGAACCCCATGGCCCCCCTCAAGGCTCACTATTTGGCATCCCCATAGCCCCCCAAGGCTCACTATTTGGCAGCCGCTTCGCCCCCCAAGGCTATCTATTTAGCAGCCCCATCGCCCCCAAAAGAATCACTATTTGACAGCCCCATCGCCCCCAAAAGAATCACTATTTAGCAGCCCCATAGCCCCCCAAGGCTCACTATTTGGCAGCCACTTCGCCCCCCAAGGTTCACTATTTGGCAGCCCCATAGCCCTCCAAGGCTCACTATTTGGCAGCCGCTTCGCCCCCCAAGGTTCACCTTTTGGCAGCACCATCACCTGCAAAGGCTCACTATTTGGCATCCTCATAGCCCCCAAGGCTCACTATTTGGTAGCCCCATAGCCCCCCAAAGGCTCACTATTTGGCAGCCCCATGGCCCCCCAAAGGCTCACTATTTGGCAGCCGCTTCGCCCCCCAAGGCTCACTATTTGGCAGCCCCGTAGCCCCCCAAGGCTCACTATTTGGCAGCCCCATAGCCCCCAAAAGAATCACTATGTGGCAGCCCCATCGCCCCCAAAAGAATCACTATTTGGCAGCCGCTTCGCCCCCTAAAGCCTCTAAAACTCCAGCTGAGATTCTTAAAACCGATGTTGACATGTTTGGATTTCCCTTCAACATTTTGGAAATCCCGGTGAAACTTTTTACATTCTGAGGAAATCTTCCAAATCCCCGACAAGATTTTGACACTTTCACGTCAAAATCTCTAAAACTCCAGTTGAGATTCTTAAAATCAATGTTGACATGTTTGGAGTTCCCTTCAAAATTTTGGAAATCCCGGTGAAACCTTTTACATTCTGTGGAAATTTTCTATATCCCCGACAAGATTTTGACACTTTCACGTTAAAATCTCTAAAACTCCAGCTGAGATTCTTAAAATGAATGTTGACATGTTTATAGTACCTTTCAACATTTTGGATATCCCAGTGAAACTTTTTAAATTCTCGCAAAGTTTTCCATATCCACGACAGGATTTTGACACTTCCACGTCAAAATCTCTAAGACTCCAGTTGAGATTCTTAAAATCAATGTTGGTATGTTTCGAGTTCCCCTCCCCATTTTGGATATCCCAGTGAAACTTTTTACAATCTCAAAAAGTTTTCCAAATCCCCGACAGGATTTTGACACTTCCACGTCAAAATCTCTAAAACTCCAGTTGAGATTCTTAAAATCAATGTTGGTATGTTTGGATTTCCCTTCAACATTTTGGACATCTCTGTGAAACTTTTCACACTCTCGCAAAGTTTTCCATATCCCCGACAGGATTTTTACACGTTCACGTCAAAGTGTCTAAAACTCTAGTTGAGATTCTTAAAATCAATGTTGACATGTTTGGAGTTCCCTTCAAAATTTTGGAAATCCCGGTCAAATATTTTAAATTCTGAGGAAAATATTCAAATCCCTGATAAGAGTTACACACTTTCACGTCAAAATCTTTAAAACTCTAGTTGAGATTCTTAAAATCAATGTTGGTATATTTGGCGTTCCCTTCAACATCTTGGAAATCCCGGTGAAAATTTGTACATTCTCGCAAAGTTTTATAAATCCCCGACACGAATTTTACACTTTCACGTCAAAATCTCTAAAACTCCAGTTGAGATTCTTAAAATCAATGTTGGTATGTTTGGATTTCCCTTCAACATTTTGGATATCTCAGTGAAACTTTTTACATTCTCGCAAACTTTTCCAAATCCTCGACAGGATTTTTACACTTTCACGTCAAAGTCTCTAAAACTCCAGTTCAGATTCTCAAAATCCATGTTGGTACGTTTGGAGTTCCCTTCAACATTTTGGAAATCCCCGTGAAACCTTTTACATTCTGAGGAAATTTTCCATATCCCCGACAGGATTTTTACACTTTCACTTCAAAATCTCTAAAACTCCAGTGGAGACTCTTAAAATCCTGTTGGTATGTTTGGATTTCCTTTGAACATTTTGGAAATTCCTGTGAAACTTTTCACACTCTCGCAAAGTTTTCCATATCCCCGACTCGATTTTCACACTTACACGTCAAAATCTCTAAAACTCCAGCTAAGATTCTTAAAATCAGTGTTGACATGTTTAGAGTACCTTTCAACATTTTGGATATCCCAGTGAAATTTTTTACTTTCTCGCAAAGTTTTCCAAATCCCTGACAATATTTTGACACTTTCACGTCAAAGCCTCTAAAACTCCAGCTGAGATTCTTAAAATGAACGTTGACATGTTTACAGTACCTTTCAACATTTTGGATATTCCAGTGAAACTTTTTACATTCTCGCAAAGTTTTCCATATCCACAACAGGATTTTGACACTTTCACTTCAAGATCTCTAAGACTCCAGTTGAGATTCTTAAAATCAATGTTGGTATGTTTCGAGTTCCCCTCCGCATTTTGGATATCCCAGTGAAACTTTTTACAATCTCGAAAAGTTTTCCAAATCCCCGACAGGATTTTGACACTTCCACGTCAAAATCTCTAAAACTCCAGTTGAGATTCTTAAAATCAATGTTGGTATGTTTGGATTTCCCTTCAACATTTTGGACATCTCTGTGAAACTTTTCACACTCTCGCAAAGTTTTCCATATCCCCGACAGGATTTTTACACGTTCACGTCAAAGTGTCTAAAACTCTAGTTGAGATTCTTAAAATCAATGTTGACATGTTTGGAGTTCCCTTCAAAATTTTGGAAATCCCGGTCAAATATTTTAAATTCTGAGGAAAATATTCAAATCCCTGATAAGAGTTATACACTTTCACGTCAAAATCTTTAAAACTCTAGTTGAGATTCTTAAAATCAATGTTGGTATATTTGGCGTTCCCTTCAACATCTTGGAAATCCCGGTGAAAATTTGTACATTCTCGCAAAGTTTTATAAATCCCCGACACGAATTTTACACTTTCACGTCAAAATCTCTAAAACTCCAGTTGAGATTCTTAAAATCAATGTTGGTATGTTTGGATTTCCCTTCAACATTTTGGATATCTCAGTGAAACTTTTTACATTCTCGCAAACTTTTCCAAATCCTCGACAGGATTTTTACACTTTCACGTCAAAGTCTCTAAAACTCCAGTTCAGATTCTCAAAATCCATGTTGGTACGTTTGGAGTTCCCTTCAACATTTTGGAAATCCCCGTGAAACCTTTTACATTCTGAGGAAATTTTCCATATCCCCGACAGGATTTTTACACTTTCACTTCAAAATCTCTAAAACTCCAGTGGAGACTCTTAAAATCCTGTTGGTATGTTTGGATTTCCTTTGAACATTTTGGAAATTCCTGTGAAACTTTTCACACTCTCGCAAAGTTTTCCATATCCCCGACTCGATTTTCACACTTACACGTCAAAATCTCTAAAACTCCAGCTAAGATTCTTAAAATCAGTGTTGACATGTTTAGAGTACCTTTCAACATTTTGGATATCCCAGTGAAATTTTTTACTTTCTCGCAAAGTTTTCCAAATCCCTGACAATATTTTGACACTTTCACGTCAAAGCCTCTAAAACTCCAGCTGAGATTCTTAAAACCGATGTTGACATGTTTGGATTTCCCTTCAACATTTTGGAAATCCCGGTGAAACTTTTTACATTCTGAGGAAATCTTCCAAATCCCCGACAAGATTTTGACACTTTCACGTCAAAATCTCTAAAACTCCAGTTGAGATTCTTAAAATCAATGTTGACATGTTTGGAGTTCCCTTCAACATTTTGGAAATCCCGGTGAAACCTTTTACATTCTGTGGAAATTTTCTATATCCCCGACAAGATTTTGACACTTTCACGTTAAAATCTCTAAAACTCCAGCTGAGATTCTTAAAATGAACGTTGACATGTTTACAGTACCTTTCAACATTTTGGATATTCCAGTGAAACTTTTTACATTCTCGCAAAGTTTTCCATATCCACGACAGGATTTTGACACTTTCACTTCAAGATCTCTAAGACTCCAGTTGAGATTCTTAAAATCAATGTTGGTATGTTTCGAGTTCCCCTCCGCATTTTGGATATCCCAGTGAAACTTTTTACAATCTCGAAAAGTTTTCCAAATCCACGACAGGATTTTGACACTTCCACGTCAAAATCTCTAAAACTCCAGTTGAGATTCTTAAAATCAATGTTGGTATGTTTCGAGTTCCCCTCCGCATTTTGGATATCCCAGTGAAACTTTTTACAATCTCGAAAAGTTTTCCAAATCCCCGACAGGATTTTGACACTTCCACGTCAAAATCTCTAAAACTCCAGTTGAGATTCTTAAAATCAATGTTGGTATGTTTGGATTTCCCTTCAACATTTTGGACATCTCTGTGAAACTTTTCACACTCTCGCAAAGTTTTCCATATCCCCGACAGGATTTTTACACGTTCACGTCAAAGTGTCTAAAACTCTAGTTGAGATTCTTAAAATCAATGTTGACATGTTTGGAGTTCCCTTCAAAATTTTGGAAATCCCGGTCAAATATTTTAAATTCTGAGGAAAATATTCAAATCCCTGATAAGAGTTATACACTTTCACGTCAAAATCTTTAAAACTCTAGTTGAGATTCTTAAAATCAATGTTGGTATATTTGGCGTTCCCTTCAACATCTTGGAAATCCCGGTGAAAATTTGTACATTCTCGCAAAGTTTTATAAATCCCCGACACGAATTTTACACTTTCACGTCAAAATCTCTAAAACTCCAGTTGAGATTCTTAAAATCAATGTTGGTATGTTTGGATTTCCCTTCAACATTTTGGATATCTCAGTGAAACTTTTTACATTCTCGCAAACTTTTCCAAATCCTCGACAGGATTTTTACACTTTCACGTCAAAGTCTCTAAAACTCCAGTTCAGATTCTCAAAATCCATGTTGGTACGTTTGGAGTTCCCTTCAACATTTTGGAAATCCCCGTGAAACCTTTTACATTCTGAGGAAATTTTCCATATCCCCGACAGGATTTTTACACTTTCACTTCAAAATCTCTAAAACTCCAGTGGAGACTCTTAAAATCCTGTTGGTATGTTTGGATTTCCTTTGAACATTTTGGAAATTCCTGTGAAACTTTTCACACTCTCGCAAAGTTTTCCATATCCCCGACTCGATTTTCACACTTACACGTCAAAATCTCTAAAACTCCAGCTAAGATTCTTAAAATCAGTGTTGACATGTTTAGAGTACCTTTCAACATTTTGGATATCCCAGTGAAATTTTTTACTTTCTCGCAAAGTTTTCCAAATCCCTGACAATATTTTGACACTTTCACGTCAAAGCCTCTAAAACTCCAGCTGAGATTCTTAAAACCGATGTTGACATGTTTGGATTTCCCTTCAACATTTTGGAAATCCCGGTGAAACTTTTTACATTCTGAGGAAATCTTCCAAATCCCCGACAAGATTTTGACACTTTCACGTCAAAATCTCTAAAACTCCAGTTGAGATTCTTAAAATCAATGTTGACATGTTTGGAGTTCCCTTCAACATTTTGGAAATCCCGGTGAAACCTTTTACATTCTGTGGAAATTTTCTATATCCCCGACAAGATTTTGACACTTTCACGTTAAAATCTCTAAAACTCCAGCTGAGATTCTTAAAATGAACGTTGACATGTTTACAGTACCTTTCAACATTTTGGATATTCCAGTGAAACTTTTTACATTCTCGCAAAGTTTTCCATATCCACGACAGGATTTTGACACTTTCACTTCAAGATCTCTAAGACTCCAGTTGAGATTCTTAAAATCAATGTTGGTATGTTTCGAGTTCCCCTCCGCATTTTGGATATCCCAGTGAAACTTTTTACAATCTCGAAAAGTTTTCCAAATCCCCGACAGGATTTTGACACTTCCACGTCAAAATCTCTAAAACTCCAGTTGAGATTCTTAAAATCAATGTTGGTATGTTTCGAGTTCCCCTCCGCATTTTGGATATCCCAGTGAAACTTTTTACAATCTCGAAAAGTTTTCCAAATCCCCGACAGGATTTTGACACTTCCACGTCAAAATCTCTAAAACTCCAGTTGAGATTCTTAAAATCAATGTTGGTATGTTTGGATTTCCCTTCAACATTTTGGACATCTCTGTGAAACTTTTCACACTCTCGCAAAGTTTTCCATATCCCCGACAGGATTTTTACACGTTCACGTCAAAGTGTCTAAAACTCTAGTTGAGATTCTTAAAATCAATGTTGACATGTTTGGAGTTCCCTTCAAAATTTTGGAAATCCCGGTCAAATATTTTAAATTCTGAGGAAAATATTCAAATCCCTGATAAGAGTTATACACTTTCACGTCAAAATCTTTAAAACTCTAGTTGAGATTCTTAAAATCAATGTTGGTATATTTGGCGTTCCCTTCAACATCTTGGAAATCCCGGTGAAAATTTGTACATTCTCGCAAAGTTTTATAAATCCCCGACACGAATTTTACACTTTCACGTCAAAATCTCTAAAACTCCAGTTGAGATTCTTAAAATCAATGTTGGTATGTTTGGATTTCCCTTCAACATTTTGGATATCTCAGTGAAACTTTTTACATTCTCGCAAACTTTTCCAAATCCTCGACAGGATTTTTACACTTTCACGTCAAAGTCTCTAAAACTCCAGTTCAGATTCTCAAAATCCATGTTGGTACGTTTGGAGTTCCCTTCAACATTTTGGAAATCCCCGTGAAACCTTTTACATTCTGAGGAAATTTTCCATATCCCCGACAGGATTTTTACACTTTCACTTCAAAATCTCTAAAACTCCAGTGGAGACTCTTAAAATCCTGTTGGTATGTTTGGATTTCCTTTGAACATTTTGGAAATTCCTGTGAAACTTTTCACACTCTCGCAAAGTTTTCCATATCCCCGACTCGATTTTCACACTTACACGTCAAAATCTCTAAAACTCCAGCTAAGATTCTTAAAATCAGTGTTGACATGTTTAGAGTACCTTTCAACATTTTGGATATCCCAGTGAAATTTTTTACTTTCTCGCAAAGTTTTCCAAATCCCTGACAATATTTTGACACTTTCACGTCAAAGCCTCTAAAACTCCAGCTGAGATTCTTAAAACCGATGTTGACATGTTTGGATTTCCCTTCAACATTTTGGAAATCCCGGTGAAACTTTTTACATTCTGAGGAAATCTTCCAAATCCCCGACAAGATTTTGACACTTTCACGTCAAAATCTCTAAAACTCCAGTTGAGATTCTTAAAATCAATGTTGACATGTTTGGAGTTCCCTTCAACATTTTGGAAATCCCGGTGAAACCTTTTACATTCTGTGGAAATTTTCTATATCCCCGACAAGATTTTGACACTTTCACGTTAAAATCTCTAAAACTCCAGCTGAGATTCTTAAAATGAACGTTGACATGTTTACAGTACCTTTCAACATTTTGGATATTCCAGTGAAACTTTTTACATTCTCGCAAAGTTTTCCATATCCACGACAGGATTTTGACACTTTCACTTCAAGATCTCTAAGACTCCAGTTGAGATTCTTAAAATCAATGTTGGTATGTTTCGAGTTCCCCTCCGCATTTTGGATATCCCAGTGAAACTTTTTACAATCTCGAAAAGTTTTCCAAATCCCCGACAGGATTTTGACACTTCCACGTCAAAATCTCTAAAACTCCAGTTGAGATTCTTAAAATCAATGTTGGTATGTTTGGATTTCCCTTCAACATTTTGGACATCTCTGTGAAACTTTTCACACTCTCGCAAAGTTTTCCATATCCCCGACAGGATTTTTACACGTTCACGTCAAAGTGTCTAAAACTCTAGTTGAGATTCTTAAAATCAATGTTGACATGTTTGGAGTTCCCTTCAAAATTTTGGAAATCCCGGTCAAATATTTTAAATTCTGAGGAAAATATTCAAATCCCTGATAAGAGTTATACACTTTCACGTCAAAATCTTTAAAACTCTAGTTGAGATTCTTAAAATCAATGTTGGTATATTTGGCGTTCCCTTCAACATCTTGGAAATCCCGGTGAAAATTTGTACATTCTCGCAAAGTTTTATAAATCCCCGACACGAATTTTACACTTTCACGTCAAAATCTCTAAAACTCCAGTTGAGATTCTTAAAATCAATGTTAACATGTTTGGAGTTCCCTTCAACATCTTGGAAATCCCGGTGAAATATTTTAGATTCTCAGGAAAATATTCAAATCCCTGATAAGAGTTTTACACTTACACGTCAAAATCTTTAAAACTCTAGTTGAGATTCTTAAAATCAATGTTGGTATATTTGTAGTTCCCTTCAACATTTTGGAAATCCCGGTGAAACTTTTATACAGTCTCGCGATGTTTCCTACATCAATGAAGCATTTGTACACTTTCACGTCAAAATCTCTAAAACTCCATCTGAGATTCTTAAAAGCAGTGTTGACATGTTTAGAGTACCTTTCAACATTTTGGATATCCCAGTGAAACTTTTTAAATTCTCGCAAAGTTTTCCATATCCCCGACAAGATTTTGACACTTTGACGTCAAGATCTCTAAGACTCCAGTTGAGATTCTTAAAATCAATGTTGGTATGTTTGGAGTTCCCTTCAAAATGTTGGAAATCCCGGTCAAATATTTTAAATTCTGAGGAAAATATTCAAATCCCTGATAAGAGTTATACACTTTCACGTCAAAATCTATAAAACACTAGTTGAGATTCTTAAAATTAATGTTGGTATATTTGGAGATCTCTTCAACATTTTGGAAATCCCGGTGAAAATTTGTACATTCTCGCAAACTTTTCCAAATCCCCGACACGAATTTTACACTTTCACGTCAAAATCTCTAAAACTCCAGTTGAGATTCTTAAAATCAATGTTGACATGTTTGGAGTTCCCTTCAACATTTTAAAAATCCCGGTGAAACCTTTTAAATTCTGTGGAAATTTTCCATATCCCCGACAGGATTTTGACACTTTCACGTCAAAATCTCTAAAACTCCAGTGGAGATTCTTAAAATCGTGTTGGTATGTTTGGATTTCCTTTGAACATTTTGGAAATTCCTGTGAAACTTTTCACACTCTCGCAAAGTTTTCCATATCCCCGACACGGTTTTTACACTTTCACGTCAAAATCTCTAAAACTCCATCTGAGATTCTTAAAAGCAGTGTTGACATGTTTAGAGTACTTTTCAACATTTTGGATATCCCAGTGAAATTTTTTACATTTTCGCAAAGTTTTCCAAGTCCCCGACAGGATTTTGACACTTTCACGTCAAAATCTCTAAAACTCCAGTGGAGATTCTTAAAATCGTGTTGGTATGTTTGGATTTCCTTTGAACATTTTGGAAATTCCTGTGAAACTTTTCACACTCTCGCAAAGTTTTCCATATCCCCGACACGGTTTTTACACTTTCACGTCAAAATCTCTAAAACTCCATCTGAGATTCTTAAAAGCAGTGTTGACATGTTTAGAGTACTTTTCAACATTTTGGATATCCCAGTGAAATTTTTTACATTTTCGCAAAGTTTTCCAAGTCCCCGACAGGATTTTGACACTTTCACGTCAAAATCTCTAAAACTCCAGTGGAGATTCTTAAAATCGTGTTGGTATGTTTGGATTTCCTTTGAACATTTTGGAAATTCCTGTGAAACTTTTCACACTCTCGCAAAGTTTTCCATATCCCCGACATGATTTTTACACTTTCACGTCAAAATCTCTAAAACTCCATCTGAGATTCTTAAAATCAGTGTTGACATGTTTAGAGTACCTTTCAACATTTTGGATATCCCAGTGAAAGTTTTTACATTTTCGCAAAGTTTTCCAAATCCCCGACAGGATTTTGACACTTTCACGTCAAAATCTCTAAAACTCCAGTTGAGATTCTTAAAATCAATGTTGGTATGTTTGGATTTCCCTTCAACATTTTGGATATCTCTGTGAAACTTTTTACATTCTCGCAAACTTTTCCAAATCCTCGACAGGATTTTTACACTTTCACGTCAAAGTCTCTAAAACTCCAGTTCAGATTCTCAAAATCCATGTTGGTACGTTTGGAGTTCCCTTCAACATTTTGGAAATCCCCGTGAAACCTTTTACATTCTGAGGAAATTTTCCATATCCCCGACAGGATTTTGACACTTTCACGTCAAAATCTCTAAAACTCCAGTGGAGACTCTTAAAATCATGTTGGTATGTTTGGATTTCCTTTGAACATTTTGGAAATTCCTGTGAAACTTTTCACACTCTCGCAAAGTTTTCCATATCCCCGACACGATTTTCACACCTTCACGTCAAATTCTCTAAAACTCCATCTGAGATTCTTAAAATCAGTGTTGACATGTTTAGAGTACCTTTCAACATTTTGGATATCCCAGTGAAATTTTTTACTTTCTCGCAAAGTTTTCCAAATCCCCGACAATATTTTGACACTTTCACGTCAAAGCCTCTAAAACTCCAGCTGAGATTCTTAAAACCGATGTTGACATGTTTGGATTTTCCTTCAACATTTTGGAAATCCCGGTGAAACTTTTTACATTCTCAGGAAATTTTCCAAATCCCCGACAAGAATTTGACACTTTCACGTCAAAATCTCTAAAACTCCAGTTGAGATTCTTAAAATCAATGTTGACATGTTTGGAGTTCCCTTCAACATTTTGGAAATCCCGGTGAAACATTTTAAATTCTCAGGAGAATTTCCAAATCACCTATAAGATTTTGACACTATCACGTCAAAATCTCTAAAACTCCAGTTGAGATTCTTAATGCGTGGTGTGGGAGGAAAGATGTGCCTTGTGCCTTTATACTGTGTGTTTGCTCTGCTTAGTCGACGTGTGTTTTCTTGTGTTGCTGCAGATGTTGAGGAGGAAGCCGCGATCCTGGAATATCCCTATCGGCGCAGGTGGTGTTTTCATCCGTGGAAGATGGATTCAGTCTCTTGGCCCTCTGAAAGCTAAGTGGAGGCTGGGGTGCTCAGAAGGGGCTGGGAACCGCAGGGAGGGGGGTAAAGTTCTGTTCGGGGCAAGGGCTATCCAGCCCCATAGCCCCCCAAGGCTCACTATTTGGCAGCCCCATCGCCCCCCAAGGCTCACTATTTGGCAGCCCCATAGCCCCCTGTAGAGGGTTAAGATTGCGGGGTGACAATAAAACCCTGGCAGATGTATTGTTAACCCCCTCTCCCCCCCACTTCCTCCTTTTGCCCCTCCCTCTTCCCCCTTCCACTCAGCACAGGCGATCGGGAGGGAAAGAAGGACAGAGAGAAGAGAGTTGGAAAAATTAAAGATGTTTTACTAAGGCTACTAATAAGAATAGAGAAAATAATACAAAATATACAAAACCAATCTTGAAAGTCTCAGCAACTGCAGAGCCAGCACCCAAAGTCCTGGATTAGACTCTGCAACCAAGTGGAGCTGGATTCAGTCTGTCACTAGGCCTCAGTTCTCAGGGATGAGTAGCAAGATCCTCTCCTAATGTCAGCCATAAGGAAAAAAGGGACGAGATCCTCGTGATCTCCCACTTTTATATGAAGTATTCAAGTGAATGGAATGTTATACACAGTTGGCCAGTTTCTTGGTCACTTTTTCCTCGTCGTCCCTCTCGCGAGATGTCCATCCATGCTTATCAATATGTTTGCATTCCATTGCTAGGTTTACCAAAACATGGGTCTGGTTCTCCAGGAAAGTGTAGTTAATATGAAGGCCTTAGCTGACAGGCAAAATTCATTGAAACAGAAACTTGTTTTTAACAAAACCAGGACACCCCCCCAAAGCTCACTATTTGGCAGACCCATAAACCCCCCAGGCTCACTATTTGGCAGCCCCATAGCCCCCCCAGGCTCACTATTTGGCAGGCCCATAGCCCCCCCAAGGCCTACTATTTGGCAGCCCCATCGCCCCCAAAGGCTCACTATTTGGCAGCCCAATCACCCGGCAAAGGATCACTATTTGGCAGCCCCTTAGCCCCACAAAGGCTCACTATTTGGCAGCCGCTTCGCCCTCCAAGGCTCACTATTTGGCAGCACCATAGCCCCCCAAGGCTCACTATTTGTCAGCCTCGTAGCCCCCCAAGGGTTACTATTTGGCAGCCCCATCGCCCCCAAAAGGCTCACTATTTGGCAGCCCCATAGCCCCCCAAGGCTAACTATATGGCAGCCGCTTTCCCCCTCAGGTTCACTATTTGGCAACCCCATAGCCCCCCAAGGCTCATTATTTGTCAGCCCCATAGCCCCCCAAGGCTCAGTATTTGGCAGCCCCATGTCCCCAACAGGGTCACTATTTGTCAGCCCCATAGCCACCCAAGGCTCACTATTTGGCAGCCCCATCGCGTGACCTAGGCTCACTATTTGGCAGCCCCATCGCCCCCCAAGGCTCACTATTTGGCAGCCTCATCACCCGTCAAGGCTCACTATTTGGCAGCCCCATAGCCCCCCAAGGCTCACTATTTAGCAGCCCCATAGCCCCCAAAGGCTCACTATTTGGCAGCCTCATAGCCCCCCAACGCTCACTATTTGGCAACCGCTTCGCCCCAATAAGCTCACTATTTAGCAGCCCCATGGCCCCCACAGGCTCACTATTTGGCAGTCCCATAGACCCTTTATGCTCACTATTTGGCAGCCCCATCACCCCGAAAGGCTCACTATTTGGCAGCCCCATCGTCCCCCCAAGGCTCACTATTTGGCAGCCTCATCGCCCCCAAAGGCTCACTATTTGGCAGCCCCATCACCCCCAAAGGCTCACTACTTGGCAGCCCCATCGCCCACCCAAGACTCACTATTTGGCAGCCCCATTGCCATCTAAGGCTCACTATTTGGCAGCCTCATAGCCCCCCAAGGTTCACTATTTGTCAGCCGCTTCGCCCCAATAGGCTCACTATTTAGCAGCCCCATGGCCCCTACAGGCTCACTATTAGGCAGCCCCATAGACCCCAAGGCTCAGTATTTGGCAGCTCCATAGCCCCCCAAGGCTCACTATTTGGCAGCCACATCGCAAGCCAAGGCTCACTATTTGGCAGCCCCATCGCAAACCAAAGGCTCACTATTTGGCAGGCGCTTCGCCCCCCAAGGCTCACTATTCGGCAGCCCCATGGCCCCCCAAAGGCTCACTATTTGGCAGCCTTATAGGCCCCAAGGCTCACTATTTGGCAGCCGCTTTGCCCCCCAAGGCTCACTATTTGGCAGCCCCATAGCCCCCCAAGGCTCACTATTTGGCAGACCCATTGCCCCGCAAGATTCAATATGTGGCAGCCCCATCGCCCCGCAAGGCTCACTATTTGGCAGCCGCTTCGCCCCCAAGGCTCACTATTTGGCAGCCCCATGGCCCCCCAAAGGCTCACTATTTGGCAGCCCCATAGCCCCCCAAGGCTCACTATTTGGCAGCCCCGTAGCCCCCCAAGGCTCACTATTTGGCAGCCCCATAACCCCCAAAAGAATCACTATGTGGCAGCCCCATCGCCCCCAAAAGAATAACTATTTGGCAGCCGCTTCGCCCCCTAAAGGCTCACTATTTGGCAGCCGCATCGCCCCCAAAGGTTCACTATTTAGCACTCTCATAGCCCTACATGGCTCACTATTTGGCAGCAGCTTAGCCCTCCAAAGGCTCACTATTTGGCAGCCCCATTACCCCGCAAAGGCTCACTATTTGGTAGCCACATAGCCTCCCAAGGCTCCCTATTTGGCAGCCCCATAGCCCCCCAAGGCTCACTATTTGGCAGCCCCATCGCCATCTAAGGCTCACTATTTGGCAGCCCCATCGCCCCCAAAAGAATAACTATTTGGCAGCCCCATCACCCCCAAAAGAATCACTATTTGGCAGCCCCATAGCCCCCCAAGGCTCACTATTTGGCAGCCCCATAGCCCCGCCAAGGCTCACTATTTGGCAGCCCCATAGCCCTCCAAGGTTCACTATTTGGCAGCCGCTTCGCCCCCCAAGGCACACAATTTGGCAGCCCCATAGCCCGCCAAGGCTCACTATTTGGCAGCCTCATAGCCCCCTCAAGGCTCACTATTTGGCAGCCCCATAGCCCCCCTAAGCTCAGTATTTGGCAGCACCATAGCTCGCAAGGCTCACTATTTGGCAGCCCCAAATCCCCCAAGGCTCACTATTTGGCAGCCCCATCGCCCCCCAAGGTTCACTATTTGGCAGCCCCATCAACCCACAAAGGCTCACTATTTGGCAGCCCTATAGACCCCAAGGCTCACTATTTGGCAGCCACAACGCCCCCCAAGGCTAACTATTTGGCAGCCTTATAGCCTCACAAGGCTCACTATTTGGCAGACCCATAGCCCATCCAAGGCTCACTCTTTGGCAGCCCCATCACCCCCAAAAGAATCACTATTTGGCAGCCCCATAGCTACCCAAGGCTCACTCTTTGGCAGCCCTATAGCCCCCCCAGGCTCACTATTTGGCAGCCACAACGCCCCGCAAAGGCTCACTATTTGGCAGCCCCGTAGCCCCCCCAAGGCCTTCTATTTGGTAGCCCCATCGCCCCCCAAGGCTCACTATTTGGCAGCCCCATCGCCTCTCAAAGGATGACTATTTGGCAGCCCCATAGCCCCCCAAGGATCACTATTTGGCAGACCCATAGCCCCCCAAGACTCACTATTTGTCAGCCTCCTCGCCCCCCAAGGCTCACTATTTGGCAGCCCCATAGCCTCCCAAGGCTCACTATTTGGCAGCCGCTTAGCCCTCCCAGGGTTCACTATTTGGCAGCCACATAGGCCCCCAAGGCTCACTATTTGGCAGCCCCATAACCCCCCAAGGCTTAGTATTTGGCAGCCCCATAGCCCCCCAAGGCTCACTATTTGGCAGCCCCATAGCCCCCCAAGGCTCACTACTTGGCAGCCCCATAGCCCTCCAAGGCTCACTATTTGGCAGCCCCATCGCCACCTAAGGCTCACTATTTGGCAGCACCATCGCCCCCCGAAGGGTCACTATTTGGCAGCCCCATCGCACCGCACAGGCTCACTATTTGGCAGCCGCTTCGCCCCCCAAGACTCACTATTTGGCAGCCCCATGGCCCCAACAGGTTCACTATTTGGCAGCCCCATAGCCCCCCTAGGCTCACTATTTGGCAGCCCCATCGCCTCTAAAAGAATCACTATTTGGCAGCCCCATCACCCCGAAAGACTCACTATTTGGCAGCCCCATAGCCCCAATAGGCTCACTATTTGGCAGCCCTGTAGCCCCTCAAAGGCTCACTATTTGGCAGCCCCATGGCCCCTCAAGGCTCACTATTTGGCAGCCCCATCGCCCCGCAAAGGCTCACTATTTTGCAGCCTCATAGCCCCCCAAGGCTCACTATTTGACAGCCACTTCTCCCCAATAGGCTCACTATTTAGCAGCCCCATGGCCCCAACAGGCTCACTATTTGGCAGCCCCATAGCCCCCCAAAGTCTCACTATTTGGCAGCCCCATCGCCCCTCAAAGGATCACTATTTGGCAGCCCCATAGCCCCCCAAGGCTCACTATTTGGCAGCCTCATAGCCCCCCAAGGCTCACTATTTGTCAGCCCTGTAGCCCCCGAAGGCACACTATTTGGCAGCAGCATCGCCCCGCAAAGGCTCACTATTTGGCAGACCCATAGCCCCCCAAGGCTCACTATTTGGCAGCCCCATAGCCCCCCAATGCTCACTATTTGGCAGCCCTATAGCCCCCCAAGGCACACTATTTGGCAGCACCATCGCCATCTAAGGCTCACTATTTGGCAGCCTCATAACTTCCCAAGGCTCACTATTTGGCGGCACCTTCACCTTGCAAAGGCTCACTATTTGGCAGCCCCATCGCCCCGAAAAGGCTCACTATTTGGCAGCCGCTTCGCCCCCCAAGGCTCACTATTTGGCAGCCCCATAGCCCCCAAGGCTCACTATTTGGAAGCCCCATCGCCCCCCAAGGCTCACTATTTGGCAGCCCCATCACCCCGAAAGGCTCAGTATTTGGCAGCCCTATAGCCCCCCAAGGCTCACTATTTGGCAGCCCCATCGCCCCCCAATGCTCACTATTTGTCAGCCCCGTAGCCCCCCAAGGGTCACTATTTGGCAGCCCCATCGCCATCTAAGGCTCACTATTTGGCAGGCAGCCGCTTTGCCCCCCAAGGCTCAGTATTTGGCAGCCCCATCGCCCCCCAAGGCTCACTATTTGGCAGCCCCATCACCCCCAAGGCCACTACTTGGCAGCCCCATCGCCCCCCAAGGCTCACTATTTGGCAGCCTCATCGCCATCTAAGGCTCACTATTTGGCAGCCTCATAGCCCCCCAAGGCTCACTATTTGGCAGCCGCTTCGCCCCAATCGGCTCACTATTTAGCAGCCCCATGGCCCCCACAGGCTCACAATTAGGCAGCCCCATAGACCCCAAATCTCAGTATTTGGCAGCCCCATAGCCCCCCAAGGCTCACTATTTGGCAGCCCCATCGCAAGCCAAGGCTCACTATTTGGCAGCCCCATCGCCAACCAAAGGCTCACTACTTTGCAGCCCCATCGCCCCCCAAAGGTTCACTATTTGGCAGCCCCATAGCCCCCCAAGGCTCACTATTTGGCAGCCGCTTCGCCCCCAAAGTTTCACTATTTGGCAGCCGCTTCGCCCCCCAAGGCTCACTATTTGGCAGCCCATAGCCCCCCAAGACTCACTATTTGGCAGCCCCATCGCCCCGCAAAGGCTCAGTATTTGGTAGGCGCTTCGCCCCCAAAGGTTCACTATTTGGCAGCCGCTTCACCCCCCAAGGCTCACTATTTGGCAGCCCCATAGCCCCCCAAGGCTCACTATTTGGCAGCCCCATAGCCCCCCAAGGCTCACTATTTGGCAGCCCCATAGCTTCCCAAGGCTCACTATTTGGCAGCCCCATAGCCCCCCAAAGGCTCACTATTTGGCAGCCCCATAGCCTTCCAAGGCTCACTATTTGGCAGCCCCATGGCCCCAACAGGCTCACTATTTGGCAGCCCCATTGCCCCCATAGGCTCACTATTTGGCAGCCCCATCGCGCTACCTAGGCTCACTATTTGGCAGCCCCATCGCCCCTAAAAGAATCACTATTTGGCAGCCCCATCACCCCGAAAGACTCACTATTTGGCAGCCCATAGCCCCCCAAGGCTCACTATTTGGCAGCCCCATCGCCCTGAAAAGGGTCACTATTTGGCAGCCCGATCGCCCCTCAAGTCTCACTATTTGGCAGCCCCATCGCCATCTAAGGATCACTATTTGGCAGCCTCATAGCCCCCCAAGGCTCTCTATTTGGCAGCCACTTCGCCCCAATAGGCTCACTATTTAGCAGCCCCATGGCCCCCCAAGGTTCACTATTTGGCAGCCCCATAGCCCCCAAAGGCACACTCTTTGGCAGCCCCATAGACCCCGAGGCTCACTATTTGGCAGACCCATAGCCCCCCAAGTCTCAGTTTTTGGCAGCCCCATAGCCCCCCAAGGCTCACTATTTGTCAGCCCTGTAGCCCCCGAAGGCTCACTATTTGGCAGCCCCATCGCCCCCAAAAAGCTCACTATTTGGCAGCTTCATAGCCCCCCAAGGCTCACTATTTGGCAGCCTCTTCGCCCCCCCAGGTTCACTATTTGGCAACCCCATAGCCCCCCAAGGCTCACTATTTGGCAGCCCGATAGCCCCCCAAGTCTCAGTTTTTGGCAGCCCCATAGCCCCCCGAGCCTCACTATTTGGGAGCCCCATAGCCCCCCAAGGCTCACTATTTGGCCGATCCATAGATTCCCAAGGCTCACTATTTGGCAGCTCCATCGCCCCCCAAGACTAACTATTTGGCAGCCGCTTCGCTCCTCAAGGCTCACTATTTGGCAGCCCCATAGCCCCCCAAGGCTAACTCTTCGGCAGCCGCTTCGCTCCTCAAGGCTCACTATTTGACAGCCCCATGTCCCCAACAGAATCAATATTTGGCAGCCCCATAGCCACCCAAGGCTAACTATTTGGCAGCCCCATCGCGCCACCTAGGCTCACTATTTGGCAGCCCCATCGCCCCCAAAAGAATCACTATTTGGCAGCCCCATCACCCCGAAAGACTCACTATTTGGCAGCCCCATAGCCCCCCAAGGCTCACTATTTGGCAGCCCCATCGCCCCGAAAAGGCTCACTATTTGGCAGCCCGATCGCCCCTCAAGGCTCACTATTTGGCAGCCCCATCGCCATCTAAGGCTCACTATTTGGCAGCCTCATAGCCCCCCAAGGCTCACTATTTGGCAGCCACTTCGCCCCAATAGGCTCACTATTTAGCAGCCCCATGGCCCCCACAGGCTCACTATTTGGCAGCCACATCGCGTGACCTAGGCTCACTATTTGGCAGCCCCATCGCAAGCCAAGGCTCACTATTTGGCAGCCCCATCACCCCGAAAGGCTCACTATTTGGCAGCCCTATAGCCCCCTCAAGGCTCACTATTTGGTAGCCCCATAGCCCCCCAAGGCTTACTATTTGGCATCCCTATGCCCCCCAAGGCTCACTATTTGGCAGCCCCATGGCCATCTAAGGCTCAGTATTTGGCAGCCTCTTGGCCCCTCAAGGTTCACTATTTCGCAGCCCCATAGCCCTCCAAGGCTCACTATTTGGCAGCCGCTTTGCCCCCCAAGGTTCACTGTTTGGCAGCCCCATTGCCTTTCCAAGGCTCACTATTTGGCAGCCCCATAGCCCTCCAAGGCTCACTATTTGGCAGCGCCATAACCCCCCCAGGCTCACTATTTGGCAGCCCCATCGCCCCGCAAAGCATCACTATTTGGCAGCCCCATAGCCCCCCGAGGCTCACTATTTGGCAGCCGCTTTGCCCCCCAAGGCTCAGTATTTGGCAGCCCTATATCCCCCGAAGGCTCACACTTTGGCAGCCCCATAGCCCCTCAAGGCTCACTATTTGGCAGCCCCATAGCTCCCAAGGCTCGGTATTTGGCAGCCCCATAGCTCCCCAAGGCTCACTATTTGGCAGCCACATCGCCCCGCAAGGTTCAATATTTGGCAGCACCATCGCCCCGGAAAGGCTCAGTATTTGGCAGCCCTATAGCCCCCCAAGGCTCACTATTTGGTAGCCTTATAGCCCTCCAAGGCTCACTATTTGGCAGCCCCGTAGCGCCCCCAAGGCCTTCTGTTTGGCAGCCCCATCACCCCTTAAAGGATCACTATTTGGCAGCCCCATAGCCCCCCAAGGGCTCACTATTTGGCAGCCCCATAGCCCCCAAAGGCTCACTATTTGGCAGCCTCATAGCCCCCCAAGGCTCACTATTTGGCAGCCCCATCGCCCCCTAAAGGCTCACTATTTGGCAGCCCCATCGCCCCCCAAAGCTCACTATTTGGCAGCCCCATAGCCCCCCAAGCTTCACTATTTGGCAGCCCCATAGCCCCCCAAGTCGCACTATTTAGCAGCCCCATAGCCCCCCAAGGCTCAGTATTTGGCAGCCCCATAGCCCCCCAAGGCTCACTATTTGGCAGCCCCATAGCCCCCCAAAGGCTCACTATTTGGCAGCCCAATAGCCCCCCAAGTCACACTATTTGGCAGCACCATCGCCATCTAAGGCTCACTATTTGGCAGCCTCATAGCCCCCCAAGGCTCACTATTTGGCAGCCGCTTCGCCCCCCAAGGCTCACTATTTGGCAGCCTTATAGCCCCCCCAAGGCTCACTTTTTGGCAGCACCATCGCCCCCCAAGGCTCACTATTTGGCAGCCCTATAGCCCCCAAAGGCATACTCTTTGGCAGCCCCATAGACCCCAAGGCTCACTATTTGGCAGCCCTATAGACCCCAAGGCTCAGTATTTGGCAGCCGCTTCGCCCCCCCAAGGTTCACTATTTGGCAGCCCCATAGCCCCCCAAGGCTCAGTATTTGGCAGCCCCATAGCCCCCCAAGGCTCACTATTTGGCAGCCCCATAGCCCCCCAAGGCTCACTATTTGGCAGCCCCATCGCCTCCCAATGCTCACTATTTGGCAGCCCCATAGCCCCCCAAGCTTCACTATTTGGCAGCCCCACAGCCCCCCAAGGCGCACTATTTAGCAGCCCCATAGCCCCCCTAGGCTCAGTATTTGGCAGCCCCATAGCCCCCCAAGGCTCACTATTTGGCAGCCCCATAGCCCTCCAAGGCTCACTATTTGGCAGCCCAATAGCCCCCCAAGGCACACTATTTGGCAGCACCATCGCCATCTAAGGCTCACTATTTGGCAGCCTCATAGCCCCCCAAGGCTCACTATTTGGCAGCCGCTTCGCCCCCCAAGGCTCACTATTTGGCAGCCCCATAGCCCCCCCAAGGCTCACTTTTTGGCAGCACCATCGCCCCCCAAGGCTCACTATTTGGCAGCCCTATAGCCCCCAAAGGCACACTCTTTAGCAGCCCCATAGACCCCAAGGCTCACTATTTGGCAGCCCTATAGACCCCAAGGCTCAGTATTTGGCAGCCGCTTCGCCCCCCCGAGGTTCACTATTTGGCAGCCCCATAGCCCCCCAAGGCTCACTATTTGGCAGCCCCATAGCCCCCTAAGGCTCACTATTTGGCAGCCGCATCGCCCCCCAATGCTCACTATTTGGCAGCCCCATCGCCCCCCAAGGCTCACTATTTGGCAGCCGCATCGCCATCTAAGGCTCAGTATTTGGCAGCCTCATAGCCCCCCAAGGCTCACTATTTGGCAGCCCCATTGCCCCCCAAGGCTCACTATTTGGTAGCCTCATAGCCCCCCTAGGCTCACTATTTGGCAGCCCCATCGCCATCTAAGGCTCACTATTTTGCAGCCTCATAGCCCCCCAAGGCTCACTATTTGGCATCCGCTTCGCCCCAATAGGCTCACTATTTAGCAGCCCCATAGCCCCCCAAGGCTCACTATTTGGCAGCCCCATCACCCCGAAAGGCTCTCTATTTGGCAGCCCCATAGCCCCCCAAGGCTCACTATTTGGCAGCACCATCGCCCCCTAAGGCTCACTATTTGGCAGCCCCATCGCCACCTAACGTTCACTATTTGGAACCCCCATAGTCCTATTTAGATCACTATTTGGCAGCCCCATAGCCCCTCAAGTCTCACTATTTGGCAGCCCCATTGCCCCCTAAGGCACACTATTTGGCAGCCCCATAGCCCCCCCAGGGTGACTATTTGGCAGCCCCATCGTTCCCAAGGTTCACTACTTGGCAGCCCCATAGCCCCCCAAGGCTCACTATTTGGCAGCCGCTTCCCCCCCGGGGGCGATGGGGCTGCCAAATAGTGAGCCTTGAGGGGCTATGGGGCTCCCAAATAGTGTGCCTTGGGGGGTGAAGCGGCTGCCAAATAGTGAGCCTGGGGGGGCAATGGGGCTGCCAAATAGTGAGCCTTGAGGGTCTGTAAGGCTGCCAAATAGTGAGCTAAATAGGACTATGGGGCTGCCAAATAGTGAGCCTTAGGTGGCGATGGGGCTTCCAAATAGTGAGCCTTGGTGTTACAGTTAGCTGCACTTTGCTTCGCAAACTGTATCCAAGATTCTTACCTTATCTTAAAAACTATGCAGGTTGTATATGAGTTTCATATTTTAGAGAACTAAAAGTTAGTACTTATCTTATCTCGCGAAGATAGGATGTGCTGAGAAGGTACATTTACTATCATCCAAGAATTTATATAATTTTGTGAAGAGTGCGCATGTGCTGTGATGAAAGGTGAAAAGTACACTAGTGATGAAGACTACTTACTTCATCCTGAAGACCCCCAAAACGACCACCAGAGGACACTGCGCATGCTTAGGGTAGTTCCAAGGTGTTGCAACTGATATTGTGAAATAATTGTGTAACCTTATGAATATGCAGTATACACGTTGTAACTCTAATGAATATGGATGTAACCAAACTGTATAAATGTAGTAAAGTTCAAATCAGTGGTCGAAGCCAGCTTTGGGTGCGAACCCCTGGTTTCCCAGCGCTGAAATAAAGCACCGCATATAAGTACGTCCGTGGTTATGTGTCCTTGAATGCTAACATTTCTGGCGACCCAGATGGGACTTCGTGGGCTGCTGAGGCGAATCGTGTCTCGATTCTGCTCCGGCTAGCACCGAGGTATTCTTGGGGAGTGCATCAGACGCGACCGACCCTCTGCTGCACACGACGGACCTCTGACTGGTGAGAAGGTGCTTTATTTGAATTATTGGGTACCCATCTGGTCTGGTTCTGGTCTGGTAGCCTGCTAGTCAGGCATCTGGTAGCCTGCCGGTCAGACGCGGCGAAAGCCACGCTCGGTTGGGCAGGGAGCTCCCGGGGCATTGCCTAGGCAGCCGTCCGTCAGACAGAGGGAAACCTCTGCAGGCTCGGCATCTGGTCTGGTCTGGTTATTTGTGCTGCAGGTTCGGCACCTGGTCTGGTTCTTTGCGCGCACTTGGTCTGGTTATTCGTGCTGCTCAGCACCCGGTCTGTAGTTCTGGTGATTTAATCTGTATTTACTGTTGAAACTGGTAATTTGATCCCATTTATTGCCCGTTTATTGCTGGTTTATTGCTATTCTGGTAAAGTTATCTGTGTTATCTTTCTGTGTCTGCTATCTGTATCCTTCTGTGTTGACATGTCTAATTCAAAGGTATCACCGTTGAGTTGTTTACTGAAACATTGGAAGGAGGCTGGGTTTGAACAGTCTATGCATAAAAAGAAGTTAATTGAGTATTGTACGCATAGGTGGCCTGAGTATAAGTTACCAAATGAAGTACAGTGGCCCCCATAGGGCACTTTGGACTATGAAACTATTGCTGAATTAATGAGGTTTTGTCAGAGAGAGGGTAAATGGGATGAAGTTCCGTATGTTGATCTTTTCTTTTATCTGGAGCGAAAGCGTGAATGGAGAGAGAGCTGTGGGTTAATGTTAGTGCAGAATGACAGCGGTAATAAGTGCACAAGATGCACAACGGAAAAGAAATGCATGACGTGTTTGGCTGTGGAAAATAGCAGTGGTAATGATTCAAAGACGGGTTTACTATGCCTTGATGTTGCGCCTTCTGAGGGAATGGTGCCAATTAGACCCTCCGTGCCGATCCCTCTCACTGATAGTGATGATGATTCAAGTGATGAAATAGAGGTAATAGCCGGTGTGAAAGAAATAACCGTAACCCCAGTGTCTCACCGAACCAGAAACAAGGAAAAAGAAAAGGAAGTGCAAAAGGGGGGGGGGATCGTCAAATGTAATAGCACCCCTGCGGCAGGCGGTAGGTGTTGGGGGGGAACCGGTTTATGTAAAGGTCCCGTTTTCGCCGGGGGATTTGGTGATTTGGAAGCAGTCAGCCGGTCCTTATCGGGAGAACCCAGATAAGGTTGCAAAAGTAATGAAAATGATAATTAAGACACAAAATCCCGATTGGGATGATTTACAAGTTATTTTGGATACCTTAATGGATTCCACAGAAAAAGATATGGTTATACGGGTTGCAAGGGATAAAGTGAGAGAAGATATTCGGAACGGGAGAGTAGAGGGTAATGTTGATGAAAACTTTCCAAAAGAGGATCCCCGATGGAATTATAATACAGGAGGCGGATTATGCCGTCTCCGGAGATATCAGGATCGGTTATTGATCGGTGTTCAAACTGCTATACCAAAGCAAATGAATTGGTCAAAATTGTATAACGTGAGGCAGGAAAAGAATGAGTCTCCCTCAGCCTTTTTGGAGAGATTAAAAGAAGCTGCCAAAAGATATACGGATTTAGATGTGGAAACGGAACAAGCAAAAACTCAGTTGGCTTTAATTTTCTTGGGGCAGTCTCAGGATGACATTCAGAAGAAACTGCAGAAATTAGAGGGGGCGCAATTAAGGGATTTGGACGTAATACTAGAAACGGCTTGGAAGGTTTACAATAATAGAGAAAAGGAGCAGTCGAGGCGTCATCAGCAAAATTTGTTAGCTTTGATCCAGGGCCAAGGCAGGGGAATAGGAATCCGGGGCAGGGGAGCTGGAAATAGTCGAGGAGGTCGGGGACGTGGTTTGTGGAATACCCAAGGAACTCCCCTGAGACCCCCTGTGAGGCTTGGCCCAAATCAATGTGCTTATTGTAAGCAAGACGGACACTGGAAGAATGAATGTCCGGCTAGGGACCCCGCGGGTCAGGTGTCCAACGCTGCGGGAAAAGTGGCACAAACAATGGTGTTGGGGGAATACAGTACTGACAGCTGACTATATGAAGGCACGGAAGTGAAAACCCAGAATAAGGAGCCCTTGGTGACGGTACAAGTGGGAGACCGGGATGTAAAATTTCTAATAGACACGGGGGCTACTTACTCTGTATTAAATTCTTTACAGGGGGCAGTAGGTCACAAAGCTACAACAATTGTTGGTGCCACAGGGAAGGAGGAAGTACGGCCATTCCTGCAACCCTTGGATTTGTGCTTTGGAGAAAAGGAATTAACCCACGAATTCTTGTATGTTCCAGATTGTCCAGTTTCTCTTTTAGGACGAGATTTGTTGACAAAACTAGACGCCACAATAACATTTGAGGATGGAGATTTGGTAATGAAAATTCCGGAGTCAAAGGTAGGACAAATTTTACTAGTAAAGGAAAAACCACTTGTAAAAATACCACAGGCAATAGAAGATGCAGTGATTCCCACGGTATGGGAAACAGACATACCTGGGAAGTCAAAAGCAGCTAAACCTGTGAAAGTGGAGCTGAAGGAAGGTGCAGAACCAGTACGGTTAAGACAGTACCCATTGAAATTGGAAGCCAGGTTAGGAATAGTATCTTTAATTGAGAAATTTTTGAAATATGGAATTCTAGAGGAATGTGAATCAGAATATAATACCCCAATTTTTCCAGTAAAGAAACCTGATGGTAGCTATCGACTAGTCCAGGACTTACGAGCAATAAATCAGATCACTAAGGACATACATCCGGTAGTTGCAAATCCGTATACCTTGTTAACATCTGTGAAAGAGAAATATAAATGGTTTACAGTACTTGATTTAAAGGATGCCTTCTTCTGCATACCCCTTGACCAGGAAAGCAAAAAGCTATTCGCTTTCGAATGGGAAAATCCACACAACGGAAGAAAGACCCAATTAACCTGGACGCGCCTTCCACAAGGATTTAAGAACAGCCCGACTATCTTTGGAAGTCAACTAGCTAAAGAACTTGAGGAGTGGACTACAAGAGGCCATATCGGAATTCCCCGACAATGGTATTTGTTGCTGCAATATGTGGATGATATTCTGATTGCTGCTGAGACCCAAGAACTCTGCATCCAGGTAACAATTGAAATACTGAACCAATTAGGAATGAATGGATATAAAGTGTCGAAAGACAAAGCTCAGATTGCATCTACAACTGTGATCTATCTAGGATGTGAGCTTTCTCAAGGACAGCGAAGATTAGGTATAAACCGTGTGCATGCTATCTGTGCTATCTCAGAACCCCGTAATTTACATGAATTAAGATCTTTTCTAGGAATGGCAGGATGGTGCAGGCTCTGGATTATGGACTATGGACTTATTGCCAAACCTCTATATGAGGCACAGAAGAATAAGACCTTAGTGTGGGAAAAGCCACAGCAAGAGGCTTTCCAAAAACTGAAACAAGCTTTAATGCAAGCGCCTGCTTTGGGCCTGCCTGACCTGAGTAAGGACTTTCAGTTATTCGTACATGAATGACAGAGACTTGCCCTAGGGGTATTAACCCAACGGCTGGGATCCTGGAAAAGGCCCGTAGGTTATTTTTCTAAACAACTTGACCCGGTAAGTGCTGGATGGCCGGCGTGTTTGCGGGCGGTGGCTGCTACTGTAATATTAATCCAGGAAGTCCGGAAACTGACCATGGGGAAAAGGATTGAAGTATTTGTATCCCACATGGTGACTACTGTATTGGAACAAAAGGGGGGCCATTGGCTTTCCCCAAGTAGAATGATGAAGTACCAAGCAATTTTGACAGAACAGGATGATGTTACCTTAAAAACAACTAACCTAATGAATCCAGCTGTGTTTTTAAGTGCAGAGACTGAAGAAGAAGTTCTGGAACATGATTGTGTGGAGGTCATCGAGTACACCCACGCAAGTCGTCCCGACTTGAAGGACATCCCGTTAGAGGAGACGGACTGGGAACTTTTTACTGATGGCAGTAGCTTTGTGGAAAACGGAGTGCGGTACGCAGGATATGCGGTTACTACTGCCAAAACAGTGATTGAAGCCAAATCCCTACCACCAAACACATCAGCACAGAAAGCTGAGTTGATTGCCCTAACCAGGGCATTGGAGCTCAGCGAGGACAAAAAGGTCAATATTTGGACTGACTCAAAATATGTATTCGGAGTTGTTCACGTGCATGGAGCTCTTTGGAAAGAGCGTGGACTACTTTCCTCTCAAGGAACAAACATCAAGTACCAGAAGGAAATATTAAACTTGATTAATGCTGTTCAAAAGCCGTCGCAAGTTGCCATCATGCACTGTAAAGCTCATCAGAGTGGAACATCGAAAATTATTGAAGGAAATCGACTTGCTGATCAGATAGCTCGATCAGTGGCACGACAAGTCTGGACTATGGTGGGTCTTGTCTCCCAGAAGGTAAGAGCAATTAATTTCTTACCCACACCTTCAGAGGTACCTAGATATTCTACAGAAGATGAGAAATTGGCCAGACTAGTAAACGCCGTCAAGGATAATTCCGGATGGTATGTAACCTCCAATGGACAAATTGTGGTGCCAATAACAATCATGAGAGGAATACTTCAGGCGGAGCACCAGAAGTGTCATTGGGGTGCAGAAGCATTGGTAACATATCTGAGAAAATGGATTATCTCAGTCCAGATGTTAACAATGGCAAAATCTATCACAGCTAAGTGTGAAATTTGCTTGAGAAATAATCCTCTAGTAAAAAGAAAAGTAGATATGGGAAAAATTAGGACAGGTGTACAACCAGGAGATTATTGGCAGATAGATTACGTGGAACTCCCCAAAACTCGAGGATTCAGATATCTATTAGTTGGGGTATGCACCTTTTCAGGATGGCCAGAGGCCTTCCCTTGTCGCACCAACCAGGCACAGGAAACTGTAAAATGGCTACTGAAGGAAATAATTCCTAGATTTGGGGTACCATTGGGAATATCATCCGACAGGGGTCCACACTTTGTTGCTCAAGTGGTAAAGGAAGTCAGCAGATGTTTAGGAATCAAATGGGAATTACATACCCCATGGAGACCCCAGTCTAGTGGACAGGTGGAGAAAATGAATCAGACATTAAAACGACAGCTTAGCAAAATTTGCCAGGAGGCAAAAATTCAATGGCCTCAGGCCTTACCTATAGCGTTACTGCGAATTGGGATTAAACCTAGGAGCAGAATGTCAGTAAGTCCATACGAAATTCTGTATGGCAAACCATATGAAGCACCTGATCCGAATCCAAGTGTACATGTAAAAGGGAATCAGGATGTATACAATTATGTGTTGTCTCTTGGCAGGACATTGAATCGACTCAGATCCGTACTAGTGTGGAATCGCCCACTAGCACTTGAGAATCCGGTACATGATATAGAGCCTGGAGACACGGTGTATGTAAAGACTTGGAGAGAAGATCCTTTAAAGGAACGTTGGGACGGACCCTACCAAGTACTTTTAACTACATTTACTGCAATTAAAGTTGCTGAAGTAGATTCCTGGATACACTACACCCGAGTGAAGAAAGTCCCAAAACGGTGGCAATCGCAATTAGTGGGTCCTACCACACTTAAAATCACGGCGCAGGATGTCTAGCTTTTTCTACCGTTATGTGTTTATAGTAGTAAATGTACCCAGACTGTTTGCTTTTGTGGGGACACCTCTTGGGGAGGGAACAGAGAATGCCACTCTGATCTGCAAGATCGTTGGAGAACAATTATGTAGGATACGAAGAGGTATAGGAGAAGGTGACAGCACTCAAATGCCACAAGTAGTGCAGAGTGTACAGAACCAAGCAGAGAATTTGATGATAGGATTAATTCGAGATTTTGCACTGACCCAGAATACCAGTAGCATCACTGCTTGCCTTCCCATCCCAAAATCGGCCGAAGACCCAATACAATGGGGAATAATATCTACGACCTTACCAGAAATAAATAGAACTGGTAAGATAGTATGTGAATCTCGTACCAGGTTGGAACAAGTGCCAACCAAACAATGGGCATTAAGTGGACTTGAAGAAACTATAGTGAAGTCCAAAGAAGACTGTACAAATCAGAAAGGAAAAGTGACGCGTATCATATACAGCCTATCGGGAAAGCCAGTAGGGGTACTGTGCATACGTGAAAAGTGGACTACCAAGACGGTACATGAAAAGGTTAATCGGACCTATTGGGAATGCAAGGATCAGGATAATCAGAACATAACTGAATCATGGCATAATATGTGGATGATGAGTATAGTACAACAATATCAATATAGTGAAGCATTCCCATGGTGTGTACGATGGTCCAATGTAACAAAAGGAGTAACAGTACCGTGGTGGAATTGCTCACAAGTAATAACCTGCCAAACAGATGTGAGAGAGATACCTCTGTCTATCATTAAAGTCGCAATGATTGCAGGTTGCATCTGTCAGCAACAATTGGATCCAAAAGAGGCGATCAAAATAGGCATCGATGGAGACAAACTAGATTGTAGAGGGGCCATAGGTAGCGTAGGACATTTGGTTTGGGCCTTAAGTGATGGAACCTGGGCAACACATTTACCAATAGGAGGACCTGTAAGGGAAATTACTTTGGGGTTACCAACCTTATGTCCCATTTGGAAAAAGTCACCCTTGAAGAATAGGCAGGAACTCTTACAGATTAGGCACAAACGAGAGATAGATGAAGATGATGTGTGGCATGAACCATCAAGCAGTGTTAAATTCGGCTGGGCATTAGAATCTTTCTTTGCACCAATTGCAACTTACAGAAACAGAGAAATGATTGACAAATTAATTGGGCAGATGGATCGATTGGCAAGGATAACCAAAAAGGGTTTTCGAGATTTCAATATACAATTGCAAGCTACGACCAAAATGACCTTGCAGAACAGAATGGCACTTGACATAATGTTGCTGAAAGAAAATGGTGTTTGCGGATATTTAAAAGACAGGGTTGATCATTGCTGCATTCATATCCCAAACGTAACCTCTGAAGTGGAGAGAGATATCTCCCAATTAACTCAAACGGAAAAGGAGCTACAGAAGGAAAAACAAGATGCAGAGCAGAGCTGGATTGGGGCCTTGCTAGGCACATTGAACCTGAATTTGGGGGGATGGGTACATTCATTACTGGAAAGCTTATTCTTGCTTGCAGTTACAATTGCGCTCCTCTGTCTGCTGTATGCTTGTATTAAACGTCAAATAGGTCAATCAAACGCCAGGAACGATCGTATCTTTACTGTTCTTAGCAGAAATTATACTAACCCGCTTTTTGACAACCCTCCAGCTTATAAAGATACCCAGCTATAATTAAAACAATAGAGTGAAAATGCATTGTCTAGGAATAGAAAAGCATTTTCAAAGTGGGGAAATGTTACAGTTAGCTGCACTTTGCTTCGCAAACTGTATCCAAGATTCTTACCTTATCTTAAAAACTATGCAGGTTGTATATGAGTTTCATATTTTAGAGAACTAAAAGTTAGTACTTATCTTATCTCGCGAAGATAGGATGTGCTGAGAAGGTACATTTACTATCATCCAAGAATTTATATAATTTTGTGAAGAGTGCGCATGTGCTGTGATGAAAGGTGAAAAGTACACTAGTGATGAAGACTACTTACTTCATCCTGAAGACCCCCAAAACGACCACCAGAGGACACTGCGCATGCTTAGGGTAGTTCCAAGGTGTTGCAACTGATATTGTGAAATAATTGTGTAACCTTATGAATATGCAGTATACACGTTGTAACTCTAATGAATATGGATGTAACCAAACTGTATAAATGTAGTAAAGTTCAAATCAGTGGTCGAAGCCAGCTTTGGGTGCGAACCCCTGGTTTCCCAGCGCTGAAATAAAGCACCGCATATAACTACATCCGTGGTTATGTGTCCTTGAATGCTAACATTGGGGGGCTATGGGGCTGCCAAATAGTGAGCCTTGGGGGGCTATAAGGCTGCCAAATAGTGAGCCTTGGGGGGCAATAGGGCTGCCAAATAGTGTGCCTTGGGGGGCAATGGGGCTGCCAAATACTGAGCCTTTGCGGGGCGATGGGGCTGCCAAATAGTGAGGTAAATAGGACTATGGGGGTCCCAAATAGTGAGCCTTAGGTGGCGATGGGGCTGCCAAATAGTGAGCCTGGGGGGGCTATGGGGCTGCCAAATAGTGAGCCTTGGGGGGCTATGGGGCTGCCAAATAGTGAGCCTTTTGGGGTGATGGGGCTGCCAAATAGTGAGCCTTGGGGGGCGATGGGGCTGCCAAGTAGTGAGCCTAGGTGGCGCGATGGGGCTGCCAAATAGTGAGACTTGAGGGGCTATGGGGCTGCCAAATAGTGAGCCTTTTTGGGTCGATGGGGCTGCCAAACAGTGAGCCTCTGGGGGGGGAAGTGGCTGCCAAATAGTGAGCCTTGGGGGGCTATGAGGCTGCCAAATAGTGAGCCTTTGCGGGGCGATGGTGCTGCCAAATTGTGAGCCTTGGGGGGCTATGGGGCTGCCAAATAGTGAGCCTTGGGGGGCTATGGGGCTGACAAATAGTGAGCATTGGGGAGTATGGGGCTGCCAAATAGTGTGCCTTGGGGGGCGATGGGGCTGCCAAATAGTGATCCATTGAGGGGCGATGGGGCTGCCAAATAGTGAGCCTTGGGGGGCGATGGGCCTGCCAAATAGTGAGCCTTAGGGGTCTATGGGGCTGCCAAATAGTGTTCATTTGAGGGGCTATGAGGCTGCCAAATAGTGAACCTTGGGGGGCGAAATGGCTGCCAAATAGTGATCCTTGGGGAGCTATGGGGCTGCCAAATAGTGAGTCTTTTGGGGGCGATAGGGCTGCCAAATAGTGAGTTTGGGGGGGCTATGGGGCTGACAAATAGTGAGCCTTGGGGGGCTATGGTGCTGCCAAATAGTGAGCCTTGGGGGGCTATGGGGCTGCCAAATAGTGATCCTTTGAGGGGCTACGAGGCTGCCAAATAGTGTGCCTTGGGGGGCAATGGGGCTGCCAAATAGTGAGGCTTGATGGGCTATGGGGCTGCCAAATAGTGATGTAAATAGGACTATGGGGGTCCCAAATAGTGAGCCTTAGGTGGCGATGGGGCTGCCAAATAGTGAGCCTGGGGGGGTATGGGGCTGCCAAATAGTGAGCCTTGGGGGGCTATGGGGCTGCCAAATAGTGAGCATTTTGGGGTGATGGGGCTGCCAAATAGTGAGCCTTGGGGGGCGATGGGGCTGCCAAATAGTGAGCCTAGGTGGCGCGATGGGGCTGCCAAATAGTGAGCCTTCGGGGGCTATGGGGC